>NC_074723.1:4956785-5261071 GCF_947242115.1 Biomphalaria glabrata
CACTGGCGACCTTGAGGTTGTGTCATGTATTCAACATGGGAAATGGACTGTTAGTGAAGAAAATACTTGAAAATAGTGTATACTAGCCGGTTGTGGGAGGGGCATTAAACATAAATAGGGTCTCCGCCCTGATCTAAGGAACTTTTATACCAAGATTGGTCAAATTTTTATTTTTATTCGGGAAATACATGCATGCATACATACATACATACATACATACAAACATACTTACATACATAAATACATAAATACATACATACATACATACATTCATAAATACATACATACATACATACATACATAGATACATACATACATACATACACATACATACACACATACATACAAACATACATATACATACACATACTCCTTACTTTCTGCTTTATATATTAGATTTAACGGTGTAGTTGGCTGAGGGGTAAAGTTTTTGACTGCTTAAACAATGGGTCTTGGGTTCGAATCCTTCTCTCTCTCTCGCACATGCCCTTAAGTTATCCCCTCAATTTATGCTAACTGGGGGCGTGGTGGCTAAATGGAAAGCGGTTAGCGTCTGAGCCGGGGGGTCCTGGTTCGAATCCTGGTGAGGACTGGGATTTTTTTTATTTCAGGATCCTAAGGGCGTCTCTGTGTCTACCCAGGACTAATGTGTACCTGACATTAGTTGGGGAAAAGTAAATGTGGTTGGTCGTTTAGCTGTCCGCATGACACCCTCGTTAACCGTGGGCCACAAAAACAGATGACCTTTACATCATCTGCCCTATAGACCGGATGGTCTGAAAGGAGGCATTTACTTTTTCTTTACTTATACATGACAAATAGCGGGTTCGGAATCAACTATTTTCCTGCATTCAGAGCTGCATTAATGCATTCTTCTGATGACTGGAGAGCTCTATACAGTCTAGTGGGGAAAAAATGGGAGCTCAAATTAAATCAAATAAACACGATATACTCCAATATGGATTTATTAATGCAATCTAAATACAAAGTATTTTCGTTGCCTATTTAAAAATACATTGTACCAATATGAAAGGTGGGCACACAGCTTAAGAATGTTTTAGAGACTTTAATGACATGAATATATTCCCATTGACCTTTTTTAAGCACTTTCTTTAATGATTCTGTAACAATTGAAATTGTTATGGAGTGAATGTGTTCTCGTGCGTGCTGGTGTTCTAAACAATGTCGTCGTTAAAGCTGCAAGCTATTGTTTCAGTTGGCAAGTGTTCAAATACACTCAAACCTGGTGTGTATTGGTACCAGTACAAAGTAAAACATAATCTTCAAGAACACTGGGACCCGGGTTTGTATTTGTACCAGTACAAAGTAAAACATATTCTTCAAGAACACTGGGACCCGGGTGTGTATTTGTACCAGTACAAAGTAAAACATAATCTTCAAGAACACTGGGACCCGGGTTTGTATTTGTACCAGTACAAAGTAAAACATAATCTTCAAGAACACTGGGACCCGGGTTTGTATTGGTACCAGTACCGGAAACTGAGCAGGTTTATCTGTGAAAAGTATTTTCCTTTTCAGACTTCGAGGATCATTGGTCTGATGTTGTATGTTACTTAAGAAACACACCGAAGAAACGCAGGGTTGAAATTAATTAGATTTTAACTTATCTTAGCTTAGCTTATAAAATACACACGTCACTTCAAAAAAGAATATGATCACGTCTTACGCGTCATGCATCTAGTCATGCATGTTAACCAATGACTCAAATTCTGCCAAGTCATTGGTTTTCCTGGCTAGCTCAGACAACCCATTCCATGCTCTAATAGCACTAGGGAAGAAGGAGTATTTGTACAAATTAGTCATAGCATGAGGAATGTGCCTTTATCTTTGTGTCTTTCTGAGTATTTTATTATTTTTTTTTTTGTATTTGAAGATTATGGTTCAGTGTTTTATGTATAATTGCTACTTTACCTTTGAGTCTTCTATCCTTAAGGCTTTCTAAATTTAGTGATTTTACTGAAGGTGTTACTCTAGTCAATAGTGAATATTCATTTATTCATCAGAAGCATTAGACTGGACATAATAACGAGACTTAAAGAACACTTTGTTATTTCTGAATGAGATGAACCATATGGTTTGCTCCCATGGAGCTCTGGGCTCTGCGCTGAGTGATCAGAGCGTTAAGATTGTATTTTTCCATTATTCATCAGAATGTGTTGCATGGCTTTAAAGTAGTGCGAGGAATCACAAATCAGAACTTTATATGCATATTTTATATTTCATTTATATAACATGTTTTAAAATGATAGTTGTGTAATGACACAAGATGCGTAGAAGTTGATGTGAATCGGGTTTTTCCTAAGTAATGTGACGAGTAAGAACAGAGTAGGATGACGAACAAGAAGAATAACGGACAAGACGCCTTAGAGGACGACGCTAGGCTAGAGACGACAGAGGACTGTGCCATTTTTATTGTTTATTAAATTGTTGAAGTTATCAGCCTGCGTTATTAAGTATATTCTTGATTCATTCTGTTGTTGTGTCATATGGACTCGCATGCACCATTAACATATATATACTCATCAACAAAATAGACCATCAACAGTTGATAAAAAAAATCTATTGGTTTGTTTTATTTTATAATAATTTTAAAATTCTGGTTCAAAACACTTAGCTTGGTTTATTTGTGGTGTATCGTTGGGGTTTTTTAGCCCCAGAAACACAGTTCAACCTACACGTCTAATTGTATTAAATAACTCATAAACAAAAATGTGAACAAAATGTTGATTGCAAATATTTACAGACTTTTAATCTCAGTGTATGAATTTAAAAAATCACAATATTTCAACCCTCTTCAAGTCACTGTTCGAATCATTCACCCGTGTCCCCCTTTTACATCGGGGTGTTCTTTTCTTTTATACCAAGTACATGTAATATCATTTTGTCTATACAACACGTGTACTGCATAAGTTAACACACACAGAACACACACACACACACACACACAGAGAGAGAGAGAGAGACAGAGAGAGAGACACACACACACACAGAGACACACACAGACAGACAGAGAGAGAGAGAGAGAGAGAGAGACAAAAAAAAAATCAAAGCGTTGATTTTAGCTTTCCCCAGTAGATCAGGATTTGAATGGAATTATTTTTTTGATTCCGAATAATTTATTACGTATTTAAATAGTAAACAGTTTGTTCGTGCTCTGTTTGTGAAGGTCTAGATTTAAATTTCTAAAACTAAACCCCTAAATTGAAAGCAGATCCAGAAGAAGTCCTAGATCTGTTCTTCACTTTGTGTAAGGTTCAGCTTAAACAGCATGTGATGGGGCAAATAAAGTTCGACTGCAGAACATGACTTTAGGACATGACTGTTTTCACCTGACACCCAGCTATAGGGTCACTGAGTCCACCTAGCTATAGAGTCACTGAGTCCGCACAGCTATAGGGTCACTGAGTCTACCCAGCTATAGGATTACTGAGTCTACCCAGATATAGGGTCACTGAGTCTACCTAGCTATAGGGTCACCGAGTCCACCTAGGTATAGGGTCACTCAGGCCACACAGCAATAGGGCCACTGAGTCCACCCAGCTAAATGGTCACTTAGTCCAGCTATACGAATACTGAATCCAACCAGATATGGGATCACTGCGTCAACCCAGCAATAGGTTCAATAAGAATGGTCACTGTCCACCAAGCTCTGGGGTCAATGGAAAAAGTAAAGATGATGCTTGTGTTAGCCCACACTACACCCTCGTAAACCGTGGGCGGTAAAAATGCGTGACCTTTACCCTTCTTTCATTGTGCTGGTCACGTCGCGCCCTTGTTAACCCTTAAAGTGCTGAGCTGTTATACAATGAGTGCATACAAAATGGAATTACAATTCTGAAGTTTAGAGGCTAATATACCACACGCATTTTAAGAGTTAACCGAAGACATCTTGATGACATCATGATTTTACATCTTCTCCTTTAATTAATGGAAAAAGAATCTTGTTTCTTTTTATTGTTCTCTAATCCAGTGAGGAAAGTTCCTTGGCAGCAGATGACCTCTGAGAGAGACAGTTGGAGAGGATTTGAAAAAAAGTCAAGACAATAAGTGTGACAATCTTGTGTGTAATCACTGCAAATTATTTGACATAATGATGAAAATGCCTATGTCTTTGATTCCAAAGAATAAGGCTGAGTGCAGTGTTTCACATAACTACGCAAACTCAATAGCGACCTGCATATTTTCCCAAATTTTGTATAGACAAAGCCGTTGTCCGCTAGCGGTTTACTTAAGTTTTCTTTCCGTCTTTTGCGCCAGTCATCAATAATTTCTTTTATATGAGTCTCAATTGTTTGTCCCGCAGCTTTTGTGAGAACACTCCAACTGTCTCTCTCAGGGGCCATCTGCTGCCAGGTTCTTTCCTCTATGCCAGTGAGAGCGAAATGGCGCCTGAGTGGATCTTTGTAGTGCTTACAGAGGCACCTCTATGACGCCATCCACCTCTAAGCTCGCCAAAGAAAATCACCTTTGGCATGCGGTCGTCTCCCTTGCGGGGTAAGTGTTATTGATTGACAGCATTAAAATTTATAAAAAAATGTTTTGTTTTTTTTCAAATTTGCCTTTTCTCACTTCTTTATAAATATTTTTCTTACAGGGGGGCCGCTGGCGGATCTTTTGAAAGAAAAAATACGAAAAAGGGGCGGTAGGCCAAAAAAGGTTGAATACCACTGCTTTAATCGATAACATTTTTTCTATTTAAGTATACTGGATAATATATGAAAATGTATCTCAATATGTAGACTTCCAGCAGGACTTGTCTGTTATTGATGCTCAATATTTAACTAAGAGACACCTTGGAAAGGAGCTACTGAATCTTCATAAGATGGAGGTAGAGAACCGTACGCTGGGGGCGGCGGTGCTGCTGCAGTGTCCAGTCCTACCCGGGCAATGGTGAAAATGTGGACACATTCTTCATAGACAGGTGGCTCGGGCACTGTGTTGTTGTCCAGCTGCGGTGTTGCCAAGCTAAGGTGTTGTCCAGCTGTGGTGCTGTCCAGCTGCGTTGCTGTCAAGCTGCGGTATTGCCCAGCTGAGACGCTGTCCACCTGCTCTACAGAGTCATGAAACATCATTAATATTTCCGTTATGTTTCTTTCCGCCCGACGCCGTCGGCGACGCTTAATGCATATTATCACAACAGCAACTAATACGGTGTAACTAAACACAGACACAATGACATATATTCCAGCTGAAGTTGTGGAGGTAGAATCTTTTGGGTCATCTGAGGTCCACTTCAATGTGGTTGGCACAGTCACAGGGTTCTCATCTAGAATTATGAAAATATAAATTGAAAATATAAAACAAGCACACAAAAAAAAAACAATTTAAAAATAAAGCTTATTTAAGGGGAACAACTCCACATTTAGTGCCGTATATCTTAATCTGTAAAATTATCTCCGTTTTTTTTATATCAGAGAAAATGAATTCATTACCGTTATTTAATTATTTGGTTAATTTTTTTTATTGACATTGATTTTGGTAGGAACAATGAATAATTGTGCAAGGCTCAACTCGATCCGAGAATAGGAAGTGGGAGAAATAACATGTACCAGACAGACTGACAGACAGATAGAAGAGTTGATTTAAGCTTTGTTAACAAACGTTGTTTTTTTTTGTTGTTGTTGTGTCTTGTTTTCATTTTAGCGATTCTGATCCAAACTAATTAATACACATAATATAAGATTTGCTTTTTTAAATTATTTTTTTGTTGGATACCAGCAAGGGAAACTAATCCTTCAATGTTCGCATTTGTGGCTAAATTTGTTGGGTTTAGTCCCCTCAAATAACTGTTAACTCTATTTCTCCCTCAAGCATTCTTCTAACAAGTTGATACTGTAAACAATTATTTATTGTACCTAACAAAACGTGAATCAATTTTTTAAAAAAATACCCAATTAATCA
Source organism: Biomphalaria glabrata (assembly GCF_947242115.1). Taxonomy (NCBI): domain Eukaryota; kingdom Metazoa; phylum Mollusca; class Gastropoda; family Planorbidae; genus Biomphalaria; species Biomphalaria glabrata. The sequence goes on from NC_074723.1 coordinate 4,962,708, forward strand.
ATTAGTTGGTTTTTAATTATTTTGTTAGATATGAATATATATAGAACATCGTCAACGACCAACGACAAACTTGCCAACAATTTATTTCAAAACTTAGATGCCTTGCTCGTTACCGTTTGGCCAAAAGAAACAAAGGACCTTAACATCGTCTGCCGTAGAAATCACAAGCTCTGAAAGGGAAACTTTACTAACTAACTTGACTATATTGAAATGAATTACATGATCGATTTAAAGTAATTGATGCAATAGCTGTCACGTGCCTAGTGACACCTCGTAGTTTAGACAATGAGGACATTGTACCTATCTCAAATCAGGTCAGCGTACCCACGCTTAAATGCCAGAAAGACGCCGATTAAAACTTAGCTCCAAGACTACAGCAGGGAAACAAAATTTAACATAGCTTAAATTACAATTACAGTTCCTAGTGACACCTCATTGTTCACAAAATGAGGACATTGTACCTATCTCAAATCAGGTCAGCGCACTCACGCTTTAATGCCAGAAAGACGCCGATTAAAGCTTAGTTCAATGCTACAGCAGGGAAACATAATTAACGTAGGTTAAATGGCTGCCTGGTCGTGCGGTTTGCGCGCTGGACTGTCGTTCAGATTTATCGATGGTTGAGGGTTCAAACCCTGCCCGCTCCCTTCCCCCGTCGTCCTGCGGGAGGTTTGGACTAGGAAGTAATTATCTTCAACTCTGAAGGAACATCCGAAACATGTAAAACATTTTACAAACATTTTACAAACAATTAAAAGGAAAATTAAATGTAAACGGGTCAAGGAGTCAAGGATGGGTATTGAGATGTCACGGTTCTTTATTCTAAAGAAAGATATAAAAGGCGGAGTGTTAGCTTGAGACGAGAGAGAGCTAGAAAGTTAGACTTAGAAGTCGCTAGTTTTTAAAGTAAATATTTACTCTTGATCATTTTCACTGAATCCTGTATCTGTTTTATATATCTTTGTACATACATTTATTGTTTCAAGTTCAAGTTTTAAATAATTAAAACTCAAGAAAACATATCAGCACTTTGTTACTTCATTGATTATTAAAGTGTTTGAACTTAATCAAGGCACCTCCGAACCCACATATGTCACAAGTTTATAGCATCAAGATCTGCCAGTTAAATAAACATAATAAACACGTGACATAGCAACGCAAGTAAGGCTTTTGATAAAGGATTTTAAAAAATATTAATATTGTTAAATACTTTGCGTATTGAAACTTCCGTAGCATGTACGCCGGTTACACCAAAAAAGCTTGCTATATACAGGTTAGCCTCCATGTATGAAACTCTTCAATACTTACTCTGTTCTACTTCAATAAGTATTTTGGTTGTGTAATTGTCTATGGTACACTCAACAGTAAAATAGGGCGGATAGACTGAAACATTGTACATTGTATATGTAATTAAAGCCGAATCTGAACTTGAAGCTAGAACACGGTATGGACTTTCCCTGACTAAAGAGAGTTCACTCCCGTAACCGGTCCATTTCTCACAAACAAAAGTTACGTCCCTTTTGTACTGTACGTCATAATACTGTCTCATCCAGTTGGCTTTTAATGAAATTTGTTCTTGTACGCTATCTGTTGGAAGAAGAAAAGAATCGTTTCAATTCAAACTATCAGCTCAGACATTTTTCATAGACAAAAGGTGGAAAGTGATCAAAAGGTGGAAGCTGGTCAAAAGATGGAAGCTGGTCAAAAGGTGGAAGCTGGTCAAAAGTTGATAGGTCGTCAAAAGGTGGAAGCTGGTCAAAAGGTGGAAGGTGGTCAAAAGGTGGAAGCTGGTCAAAAGTTGATAGGTCGTCAAAAGGTGGAAGCTGGTCAAAGGGTGATAGGTCGTCAAAAGGTGGAAGCTGGTTAAAAGATGGAAGCTGGTCAAAAGTTGGAAGCTGGTCAAAAGTTGATAGGTCGTCAAAAGGTGGAAGCTGGTCAAAGGGTGATAGGTCGTCAAAAGGTGGAAGCTGGTTAAAAGATGGAAGCTGGTCAAAAGTTGATAGGTCATCAAAAGGTGGAAGCTGGTTAAAAGGTGGAAGCTGGTTAAAAGGTGGAAGCTGATCAAAGGGTCAAAAGTTTATAGTTCGTCAAAAGTTGGAAGCTGGTCAAAGGGTGATAGGTCTTCAAAAGGTGGAAGCTGGTCAAAGGGTGATAGGTCGTCAAAAGGTGGAAGCTGGTCAAAAGGTGGAAGGTGGTCAAAAGGTAATAGATCTTCAAAAGGTGGAAGCTGGTCAAAGGGTAATAGGTCGTCAAAAGGTGGAAGCTGGTCAAAAGGTGGAAGCTGGTCAAAAAATGATAGGTCGTCAAAGGTGGAAGCTGGTCAAAAGGTGATATGTCTTCAAAAGGTGGAAGCTGGTCAAAGGGTGATAGGTCGTCAAAAGGTGGAAGCTGGTCAAAAGGTAATAGGTCTTCAAAAGGTGGAAGCTGGTCAAAGGGTAATAGGTCGTCAAAAGGTGGAAGCTGGTCAAAGGGTAATAGGTCGTCAAAAGTGGAAGCTGGTCAAAAGGCAATAGGTCTTCAAAAGGTAATAGGTCTTCAAAAGGTTGTAGCTGGTCAAAGGGTAATAGGTCGTCAAAAGGTGGAAGCTGGTCAAAAGGTAATATGTCTTCAAAAGGTGGAAGCTGGTCAAAGGGTAATAGGTCGTCAAAAGTGGAAGCTGGTCAAAAGGTGGAAGCTGGTCAAAAGGTGATAGGTCGTCAAACGGTGAAAGGTGATCAAAAGGTGGAAGCTGGTCAAAAGGTGATAGGTCGTCAAACGGTGAAAGGTGATCAAAAGGTGGAAGCTAGTCAAAAGGTGATAGGTCGTCAAACGGTAAAAGGTGATCAAAAGGTGGAAGCTGGTCAAAAGGTGATAGGTCGTCAAACGGTAAAAGGTGATCAAAAGGTGGAAGCTGGTCAAAAGGTGATAGGTCGTCAAACTGTGAAAGGTGATCAAAAGGTGGAAGGGGATCAAAAGGTGGAAGCTGGTCAAAAAATACAGTTAAAACATTGAAATCATTTATTTTCGCACATAGGAGGCGTGGTGGCTGAGCGGTAAAGCGCTTGGCCTACGAACCGGGGTCCGGAACCAGTTGAAGGCTGGGATTTTTAATTTCTGGATCTTTCAGCAGTCCACCCATCTCTAATGTGTACCTGGTTGGTCGTTGTGCTGGCCACAGGATACCCTCGTTAACCGTAGGCCATAGAAACAGATGACCTTTTCATCATCTGCCCTATAGACCACAAGGTCTGAAAGGAGAACTTTTTTTTTTTATTTTCGCACATAGAAGTGCGCTGTTCTGCTGAACTTGTAGAGCGTCGCGCTAATAACGCGAATGTTGTGGGTTTGATCCCTACGCAAACCGAAATTATTATTTTTTCAAAGACAAATAAATTTCGATTGTAAACTTTACTTTATTATCGGAATGTAAACTTTACTTTATTATCGGAATGTAAAGTTTACTTTATTATCGGAATGTAAAGTTTACTTTATTATCGGAATGTAAAGTTTACTTTATTGTTGGAATGTAAAGTTTACTTTATTATCGGAATGTAAAGTTTACTTTATTATCGGAATGTAAAGTTTACTTTATTATCGGAATGTAAAGTTTACTTTATTATCGGAATGTAAAGTTTACTTTATTATCGGAATGTAAAGTTTACTTTATTGTTGGAATGTAAAGTTTACTTTATTATCGGAATGTAAAGTTTACTTTATTATCGGAATGTAAAGTTTACTTTATTATCGGAATGTAAAGTTTACTTTATTATCGGAATGTAAAGTTTACTTTATTATCGGAATGTAAAGTTTACTTTATTGTTGGAATGTAAAGTTTACTTTATTATTTGAATGTAAAGTTTACTTTATTATTGGAATGTAAAGTTTACTTAATTATTGGAATGTAAAGTTTACTTAATTATTGGAATGTAAAGTTTACTTAATTATTGGAATGTAAAGTTTACTTTATTATTGGAATGTAAAGTTTACTTTATCGTTGGAATGTAAAGTTTACTTTATCGTTGGAATGTAAAGTTTACTTTATTGTTGGAATGTAAAGTTTACTTTATTGTTGGAATGTAAAGTTTACTTTATTATTGGATTGTAAAGTTTACTTTATTATTGGAATGTAAAGTTTACTTTATTATTGGAATGTAAAGTTTACTTTATTATTGGAATGTAAACTTTACTTTATTATTGGAATGTAAAGTTTACTTAATTATTGGAATATAAAGTTTACTTTATTATTGGAATGTAAAGTTTACTTAATTATTGGAATGTAAAGTTTACTTTATTGTTGGAATGTAAAGTTTACTTTATCGTTGGAATGTAAAGTTTACTTTATCGTTGGAATGTAAAGTTTACTTTATCGTTGGAATGTAAAGTTTACTTTATTGTTGGAATGTAAAGTTTACTTTATTATTGGATTGTAAAGTTTACTTTATTATTGGAATGTAAAGTTTACTTTATTATTGGAATGTAAAGTTTACTTTATTATTTGAATGTAAACTTTACTTTATTATTGGAATGTAAAGTTTACTTAATTATTGGAATGTAAAGTTTACTTTATCATTGGAATGTAAAGTTTACTTTATTGTTGGAATATAAAGTTTACTTTATTATTGGAATGTAAAGTTTACTTTGGTTTGACTTGTTTGAATCAGAATTATACCTTTACTTAAACACCACTTAACATAGGTATTGTAGTGCAACTCACCAGTCACATTGATAAGCCAGGTGTCACCATAGCACTGTATTTGAGTCAATGTCTTGTTTGCATTCATCACTCGCAGATAAGGCCAATAAAAATTGAATGGGGAAAAAATGGGCCTATTTTTTTGGTGTTTGGCGAAGAATTCTATGCACATAAAAAAAAACAAAGGAAAAAAAAAGGATAATTTCATTGTGGTAATTACAATAATAGAACAAAATTAATAAAAATATGAACATAGTCTTCAGCATCTACAACACGTAAATATCTGTAACATCTACATCTCCACATTATCTACATCTCTACAACATCTACATCTCTACAACATCTACATCTCTACAACATCTACATCTCTACAACATATACTACACATACAACATTTACATCTCCACAACATCTACATCTCTACAACATCTACATCTCTACAACATATACTACACATACAACATTTACATCTCCACAACATCTACATCTCTACAACATCTACATCTCTACAACATCTACATCTCTACAGCATCTACATCTCTACAACATCTACATCTCCACAACATCTACATCTCTACAACATCTACATCTCTACAACATCTACATCTCTACAACATCTACATCTCTACATTATATACATCTCTACAACATATACATCTCTACATCTACATCTCTACAACATCTACATCTCTGCATCTACATCTCTACAACATCTACATCTCTACAACATCTACATCTCTACAACATCTACATCTCTACAACATCTACATCTCTACATCATATACATCTCTACAACATCTACATCTCTACATTATATACATCTCTACAACATATACATCTCTACAACATCTACATCTCTACAACATCTACATCTCTACAACATATACATCTCTACAACATATACATCTCTACAACATCTACATCTCTACAACATCTACATCTCTACATCATATACATCTCTACAACATCTACATCTCTACATTATATACATCTCTACAACATATACATATCTACATCTACATCTCTACAACATCTACATCTCTACAACATCTACATCTCTACAACATCTACATCTCTACAACATCTACATCTCTACAACATCTACATCTCTACAACATCTACATCTCTATAACATCTACATCTCTACAACATCTACATCTCTACAACATCTACATCTCTACATTTACATCTCTACAACATCTACATCTCTACAACATCTACATCTCTACAACATCTACATCTCTACAACATCTACATCTCTACAACATCTACATCTCTACATCTACATCTCTACAACATCTACATCTCTACAACATATACTACACATACAACATTTACCAAATCTACAACATACATGGCTGCCTGGTCGTGCGGTTTGCGCGCTGGACTGTCGTTTGGATTTATCGATGGTCCCGGGTTCAAACCCTGCCCACTCTAGATGTTCCGCAAGGCCTGTCTAGATGTTCCGCAAGGCCTGCCTAGGTGTTCAACCAACTACTGGACTAACTAGTAGGCCACCACGTGAAGTAATCTCTCTAAGAAATAAAGTGTTTCGCTAAATACTCCGAATGTGCGAAGTGTTTTTTTTTTAAAGAAAAAGTTTGAGAAACACTGACGTACACTAACAGGAGGTGGGGAGGTGGTGGGGGGGGGGGGCAAATCGACAGGCTTTACTTCCCTATGCACTCTCGTTGAGCCACTGTTTATATTACGATATATACATACATTAAAATGAATTGTACTATACTAAGAACGTTTTATATGAAGACTATGTGTATACACGTATAATCCTGTATCAAGGCTGCCCTGACAAAGATAGTCCTATGTCCTATACTAATGATGTACTAATATCTAAAGGCAGGGGTTCTCAACCTGTGGGTCGCGACCCCCTTGGAGGTCGATTGACATTTTGTCAGGGGTCGCATAAGACCATCGAAAATATGGATTGTTGTTGTCTATTCCTCTATTGCTGTATGTGTGTGTGTGGGGGGGGGGGGTCGCGGCAGAGTGCGGGATTGTTAAAAGGGGTCGCCCAGCATATAAGGTTGAGAACCGCTGATCTAAGGAATCATATGGGGAAGAAAAGTTCTTACCAGAGGGGAATGTGTTGTAACAAGTGAAGATGTCACAATATGAGACCCGTAGCTTCACACCGCTGACTGTGACAAACCATTCAGGATAATCCGTAAAGCAAGGTATTATAAAAGCCGAGCCTTTTTCTAGTGTGACATTCTGTGTGATACTGCAGTCAACGCCATCTAGCGGAGAGTTGAAAGAAACTCGTGTATATGACGTCATTCAGACAAACACGCACATACACAGAAGTATACATATTTATGTTTATATAATGTTTGTAACGGGTCAATAAATCTTCCATCATCAAGCAGAATTAAACTCTTTACTTTGTTGGCATGCTGCCTGGATGTGAGGTGTGTGCAGTCCATGCTCTAATACCACTAAGGAAGAAGGAGTTGTATGCATTTGTCCCAGTATAGAAACGAAGAATCTGCCTTTATCTTTGTGTTTTTCTGAGTATTTTATTAAGTTTTGTTTTTGTATTTGAAGATTATGGTTCAGTGTTTTATGTATAATTGCTACTTTACTTTTGAGTCTTCTATCCTGAAAGGTTTCTAAATTTAGTGATTTTACTAAAGATGTTACTCTAGTTAAATTTGAATATTCGTTTGTTATTAACCTCACTGCTCTATTTTGTGTCTGTTCTAGCTTTTTAATGTTTTCTTGAGTTGAGGGGTCCCAAACAGAAGATGCATATTCTATTATTGGCTTAAATAACATTTTAGTGACAGTGACTATAGATAGATAACTAAAATTATACACCTTATCTCAGTATCTTTACAAAGATCTTCATTGTCATCACTATCAGCCGAGTGAGAGCTGGTGAAGTTGAAACTCGCTTTTCCTGTACAAAAACTCTGTGTTTGTGCACCAACGATCTGGTAATAATTTCCAACAAAATACATTGGAACTATCTGTCTAGGTTAGTGTAGGATGCTTGATCCAGATTAGAACTTTTCGCTATGAAAGACTCCCCGATGATCTATTAAACTATTTGCTTCAATTGGCCTTTAGACGAGGACCCCAATGTTCTATTAGACCAGGCACCCCTTTGGTCTTTTTGATAAAGAGCCCTAATGAACTATGACCAAGAGCGGACTGGATGACTGGATGTCACAATCGGTCCGGGCATTTCTATACAATGCGGCCCATAAATTGTATGTCACATGATGGGCATCCAATCATATCTGCCCTCAAAAGTATTGTGTACACGTTTATAATGTATCGATAGTATTTTGTTATACGAATAATTTATTAGATGACTTTGAAACTATCTGATAAGCTCTGTTACTAAATGAATAAAGTAGAACACTCAGAATGATGAATCTCTTATAATGAAGAATGTCTGCTACAATATACGTTAACTTATACATGTAGTTGACATTCAAATTTCAAGCATTCGTAGCTGGTTCAGTTATTCTGCCCTGTTACATGAACTGTTTTGAAGCGCAGAATTTAATTCATAGAAATAATACAAAATAAAAAAAAAGATTGAATTGAATCATTTGCTCCTCACTGCAGTTCGGAATGCCATTTGTACATTTTATTTCGAGTTTCGGGATTTTAGGGCGCCCATGAGTCCACCCAACTCTAGCCGGTACCTGACTTTAGTTAAGGTAAGTAAAGGTCGTTGTGCTGCTCGTAAACTGTTGACCAAAGAAACAGTTGACCTTAACATTATCTGCCCTATAGATCGCAAGGTTTGAAAGGGCAATTTTACTTGCCCATATAGCCTAATCCGCCCTTGACTATGACACTGGGCACCCAATTGATCTATTAGACTAGTTCAGGGGAATTAAAGGGAGAAAAAAGAACCGCTTCAATGACTTTATCCGAGTTTATCGTATAATAAATTGATTAATTAAAGGGAAACTCCGATGGTTTTTCAAATTTGAGTTATTGACATATTTAAATTCTGCGTAAAAAGTTGTAATAGTAAACATTTTACCATTTTTTATTTAAATGCTTAGAAACATTTATATTAAATAAATTAGACAGCAAATTCTTGACATCTCAAAAAAAAAAAAGGGTTCTTTGAGATTTTGTTTTTAGGTTAGGCATACGTCACTTCCCTCAACAATACCGAAAAGGAAACTAGATTTGACCAATCGTATCGCTTCATTCTTACAGTAGCTGTTAGGCTGTTAGGCTTAGTGACGGCCTAGTCAAGCGCTATGGTACAGTTATAGATAGAGAGATTTAAATGCATTAGGACAACCAATACGAAGAAAAAAAAGTAACATTTTCATCTTAGCCCCTCCCTGTCCCAAGAAGTAAATAGATCGCAGGTCTGACTGGTCAGTGTAAGGCTAGTCTAGACTACGTGTAGTCGGTCATGACAAGACAACCAAGCGATAGTGTTTATTGTGTGTTGGGTGGTCAGGCGAGAAGATACACACTGCCGTGGTTAGTCAAGCATGTAAATCTCCTTTAACACACATTTTTTTCTTTGCTTACAAGATCTAGATCTAACTGCTGAGACGAAGGTATATTTCTTTTACGAGAATGTAAACTTTGCTGTATGGTTTTCCGTTATACAATAAGTCAATAGATTAAATTAATAGGCATGCGTGACGTCACATAGAAACCCGGTGAAAGTCTGACCGTTTTGGATGCGCAGGAAAATTACGTCAGAAAAATATCAATTACTAAATTATTATTGCAAATAAAATAAAATAATAATATATTCATTATCTGTAAATCAAAACACATATTATATCAAAAATTGTCAAAACCATCGAAGTTTCCCTTTAATGTCTACTAATTATCTTTTAAATGATAACATATTTAGCACCAGGCGAACGAGAGTGCTCATTCGCTAATGTCTAATTAAACACTTACCAAACATTACAAGTCCAAATTAGATACGTTTATGCCTGTTTTTAAGATAATTAAACACTTACTTAACACAAAAAGTCCAATCTTCAACAATAGCAGTATAGGGTTGTGCATTCGAAGAAGGTCACGCACTCCTGGTTCCTGATCTAGGTAACACAAACAAGACTTTGTGATTTAAAGAAGTTCAATTGGCTATTACGCTTAATCTACAGCAGTCTCCTTTGCCACCTCTAACTTGGCACCATGTATTTAATGTTTGTGTAACACCAGAGTATCGAGGTATGTCCATAAACAGCGTCTCACAATGGACGTGTACTTATAGATTATAGATAGACTCCAAGACCCGGATGTCCTGAGACTATAGATCTAGTTCTGCTAGTTGTGTTTGTCAGGCGGAACAAAACTGTTGCCAACTAAGGAAAGGCTTCGTTCCTATCATACCTTCCTGGAATCTCTGAAGATTTCGACGCTGGGCTAATAACGAGGCTAATGGCTAGTGGCCAAGTTGTTTCGTATCTGAAACAAAAAACTGCCGGCTGTAAGTGAAGAAATTGCATGTACATGGAACTACTAGATATAGATTTATATACTCAGTTCTTTAATTTGGAACGCAAATCTTCATATATGTGCCAATAATATGTTCAACCAAGCAGAACTGTTCAGTATAGTATGTACCAATATGAGAATGGGAATGTTAGTTCCCCTTTCTAACCCATCAACTATATTAAATTTAATTAGGATCTTTAAATCAGGATGGCTGCCTGGTCGTGCGGTTTGCGCGCTGGACTGTCGTTCGGATTTATCGACGGTCGAGGGTTCAAACCCTGCCCGCTCCCATCCCCCGTCGTCCTGCGGGAGGTTTGGACTAGGAAGTAAACTATCTTCAACTCTGAAGGAACATCCGAAACATGTAAAACATTTTTACAAACAAACAAGAGAGACTCTAAAAACACTCTTTCTGTGTGATTGGTAGTTTTTTGTTGTGTGTGCGTGTGTGTGTGTTTGTTGTTGTTTTTTAGGGTATGGAAAACGAAAGCTCTCGGCCACTTTGTTACACCATTCTAGCTAAAACTACTAACTAACCTAAAGAAAATTAATTAAACTATACAAACTTTTTCATAACTTTTTTTTGGAAAGGGGGGGGGGGGCGGGGTTGAACTAGACCTATATATAGATATAATCATCCGACTGTATGCCTACAGTTTGATCTTATTCTTTAAGCATTGTAGAAATACTTATCCAAAATAAAATCAGTAATAAGGAATATGTTTCTTACATAAACGTTAATGCAGAATAAAGTTTAAAAAAAAAATGTCTAAATAAATATGTGTGCTTGTATTTTTGCCTTGAATTAAGACCTTTAGAAAAGAATAGTAGGCCTACTCTTTTTAAAACGATATTAACTTATTATATAACGGAAAATCTTACTTAACCGATAAAGTATAGAATCTTATTAAATAACATAGATTTAGAATTTCAAATTTAGATCTAGTAACCAAAGAAATAGAAATGAAATCGTTGGAGTTTTAATGAAACATTTGACCTGTATAACTATTTTATTGTGTAAAATACATGCTTGACTAACCATGCCGATGTGCTATTTTCTTGTCTGACCACTAAAAATACAACACTATTGCATAACCGTTAAACGCGCAAGGGGAAAAAACAGGGTGGTCTTGTCATTATGGACTGCACTCAGTACACTATATAGGCCTACACGTGTACGTCTATCTGGTCAGGTTGTTAAAATCAGTCGGACACACCGTCTATTACAGCGGTTCTCAACCTTTTATGCTCGGCGACCCCTTTTTACAATCCCCCACTCTGCCGCGACCCCCCCCCCCCCGCACACATATACAGCAATAGAAGAGTAGACAATAACAATCCATATTTTAGATCGTCTTACTCGACCCCTGGCAAATCGTCAATCGACCCCCAAGGGGGTCGCGACCCACAGGTTGAGAACCCCTGGTCTATTATATTACTGGCCTTGTGGCATTCGGGAAAATGCACGTTGGACAGGCTTCCAATATTACGGTAGGGCTGCAGCCTAATGGGACAAGTTGAATGACAAAAAAGTCTTTTACAAGATTTTATAATACGTTTATTATAAAGAGGAGCTGAGATTCGCCCGCGCCTTTACTTTTATATAAGATAGTTCAGATATGGCAGGGACGATTATGACAACCATTCTGTCCCGTTCTATAAACAACTCAGGCTCCATTTTGCCCTTACTGGCATAGAGGAATGCTGCTGGAAGCAGGTGAACTCTAAACGAGGCAGCTTGAGAGCTCTCTCGAAGGTCACGGGACAGACAATTGAGTCCCAAAGTAAAGCCCTGTCCGAAGACAGGCGCCGACGACAAAAATAGAACTTAAATAGACCCACGGCGGACAAAGGTTTTGTCTGCATCAAGTGTGGCAAAATATTTAGGTCGCAACTATGTCTGCAAAGTCACGTGAAATACTGTACTCAACCCAAATCCTTTATAATTGAGAACGATACTGTCAGTATCTGATTAAAATAGAATTTAGGCCTTTGTAGCATTATAGGATATGGCTGGTTCAAAAAGATAATATTGAAGAGGAGTCCATGAAGCCACTAATAATTTGTCTAAGGACTTGCAAACCCTTTATTATTACTCTATTCTTCGAATAAAGTGGGAAGCCTGGTCGAGAGGCCAATCACGCTTGAACTTGGCTTGGCTATCTAAGAAGGGGGCTCGAGGCTCGACACCCGACTCGAACAGAGTTATGTTTACTGAGCACCTAAAGGCAGCACGGAAGACCTTCTCCCAGATACCCCCTTCCCCTCACTGGTCCACAAACTAGATTGGAAAGAAAGTAAATGAAAGTAGCGCTATATAAAAGCCGTAATTTAATTAAGTCGTGAAGAATTTTAATAAAACTTTATTTTTATATTGACACCCATTCTTTGGACTATTTGCTTATTAAATCCCTACGCCACTAATCAATGACTAATTATAACTTCCGAAGAAATCTCCGTTTGCGTTAGGCTAACGATGTTCTCCTACTCCCAGCATGTGTACTCACAGTAATGAAGTATGTGGCTCTCACTCTCCTGAATAGAGTGCTGTGTCAGACGAGACGACGCTCAATTAGCCTTGCGGTTCCCAGTTGCTGGACGTTGGTCTGAACAACGTTAAACTAATCTGTTTAAATCTGACATTTAAAGTTGGTTGACTTTCAGGGAGTCCTCTTACCTCCTCGAAAGTGTTAAAGTCACGTGACTCTAGAAAAAACGTGGTTGAAGATGTGAAAAAATCTTGATGATGTGATTTGAAATGTCTTGGTTGATACTCAATCCAATAGATAGATAGATAGATAGATAGATAGATAGATAGATAGATAGATAGATAGATAGATAGATAGATAGATAGATAGATAGATAGATAGATAGATAGATAAATTTTGCATGAGAACATTAAAACAGTCGAAAGTTTCAAAAGTTATAAAGCTATTTCTTATTTCACGTACAAGATCAAAGACATACAAGTTCGAATTCTTTTTCCTATAGTGTCGCTGCAACATGTAACCAAAGACTTATAAAAGCTTATATTGTAAATATTACCGAAAAAATAAGTAATTTCTGTTACTGTTTACAGTAAAAACGAATGGGTCTAAATTATAAGATAAATGCTTATATTGTTATGCTCTCTACTTGTTTAGAAATCAATGTTAAGCTTCCTATTCAAGTATTGCATTAATGTTATTATTTGACAATGTACCAAGAACATTAAGGGACAATACATTTCTGCGATCTACAACTGTGCTTCGGTAAGACCCACGTCTGAAGCTCAAACACTCAGTAGTGAAATCTAGACAGACATTCCAGTAAATTGACGAATTCTAGCTATCATTGATATGCAGGCCACGGCAAGGAACTCCATTCATCTCACTTTCTCTCTGCGATGTTTGGCTGTTCAATTATTCACGCCTCTTGTTTGAGCTCAATGTCATTTCATTTCACCACATAAGCGCTATTGACACAATTTTTGTGTGTTAACGCCGCTAATTAATGATATGTAATTGCTCATTTCAGATTATGTAATGTTGTATTTATTTCTATTTTAATTAACAAATGAATCTGCTATATTGTTATATTTTGGCAGATAGCTCTGATGTTTTGGTACAGATAATTCTTCTGGAGTTGTGATGCAGAAAATATAGTGTAATAAATTATATAGTTTATTATATTTGGCAAATTTAATAACTTTTTTTCCAGGACTAGAAACTAAGTCAACTAGCCTATCAAATCTCTGATACATGTTATAATTTTAAATTGCATATCAACTAGCCATCATACAAATACCAAAAAAAAATTAAATTATCCTGTTTGTTTTATTAAATTTAAAGAATGAAGTTTCCACGTCTGCTACAATTTTTGTATATTTCCAATAGTGTCATGCCATGACACCCAATTCACTGACGACTTCGTTCAAGTAATAGTGTCACTTAATCCTCGTACGACTTCTTATAAGTAACAAACAACTGTCTTTCAATGGCCCCTGTGTACCCCTATTAGTGCAATAGGCCCCTTGGCGCCATGGTTACTGTCTCAGTATCTGGAAATTTTGAGCTATGACCTGTTTTAACAATACGCCAGCTTCCGCCAGCTCTTTTATCACTAACCTAAAAAACTATATTTAAACTTTAAATAATCTACGAACTATATCAACAATACAATAAAAACTCATTACAATCCTAAATATAAGAACATTCTATAAACTAGAATCATTTTTTAACAATATTTAGAAAAGAAACAAGCAAAGTACAAAAGAATACTTTAAAAAAAACAACAAAGCTTATATTAAGTGTATCAATTTGTTTGGATTAGTCATTTAATTACATTTGTAATAAGCCTTATACGACAATCTATAAAGGGGACTAATTCAGCGTATACCACCACTTCAGTCAAGTACTATTTCTTTCCCTTTGGAAAGGGGACTAATTCAGCTTATACCGCCACTTAAGTCAAATACTTTTTCTTTCCCTTGTTTGAGATACCAAATAAAGTAATTTATTACCAATAGCTAACTAATTGGTTAATTTTTTTATTTTCTTTATTGATTCTTGTGTTGTCAGGTAAAAGAAATAAATGTGCAAAATTTCAGCTTGATCCGAGATTGGGTGTGGGAGAAATAACGTGTACAAACTTTTGGCCAGACAGGCAGACAGACAGACAGAGTTGACAGACATTGTAAAAAAAAAAAGATGAAAGTCTACAGACACATTACTAAATATGTCTAAGTTTATTTCTAAACCACATACAAACCCTGACCCCGACCATATCCTTGAACTATTGATATATAATGTCTATTCAGTAATCACTTCAATTGTTTGAGGTGACCAAACAAAATGTCCAATGGCCCCATCGTTGGTTGCCCTAATCTAAACATATCATAATAACCGCCAGCCGCGCGAGATCAATCCGCTTGACATGCGCACTCAATCCAAATATGAATGTCTTGTGATTAACAGAAATGTTCAATGTCGTCTGCTCAGATTGTGCAGCACAATTGTGTGTAAACAAGTCTAAATTACTATTACACTTTTTACATAGGAACAAGTTTGATTTCATGTACATTTTGGCTATAATAAATTGTGTGAATTGTTGATTCGGTAAGTCTACGTTTCATTTGAAATAATCGATTCTGAACTATAGATGTATCGTACATTTTAGTACTTTCGTTGATTGAATTTCTATTAACAAATCTGCATTATGGGTGTGTGTATCGAATCGATACTTATTTCAAACAAATTTATTTTGTGAAGAACTCAGAGATCATAAGTACCAAAGACTCAAATGAATTAATAGTGTAAACCATAAGGTTACGAGGCTTTGTATACATGTTTAAAGTCTTCTGTTTATGTATCCATTAGTTTAAAATACATTAAATGTATCTATTATTATGTATTTGTGTGTCTATGTATCTATATATATGTTCATGTTTCTACTAGCCGGACATTACCCGTGGCCCGCGGGCCTTAGTTTTTGTTTTACTGATCTAAGTGGTTTTTTTCAAAAGGTTTAGATAATAGTGAACAAATAGATGCTATCTTACTAGATTTTTCCAAAGCTTTTGACAAAGTTCACCACCATAGTTTGCTTTAAAAATTAAAATATTTTGGCATTAATGGTCCACTGCATCAGTGGATTAAAGATTGACTGATAGGGAGAGAACAAACTGTAATAATAAATGGCTCTAAATCAACACCGATAACAGTAAACTCATGTGTACCTCAAAGAACAGTCTTAGGTCCACTACTATTTTTAATTTACATAAATGATTTACCAAATTGCATTAGTTCAGGAACAAAAGTCAGATTAGTTGCAAACGATTGCATAATATACAGAACAATAAAAACAACACAAGACACAGATATTTTACAAAGAGAATTAGATGAATTACAGAAATGGGAATCAAATTGGAGCATGTCTTTTCACCCAGAAAAATGTCAGTTGTTAAGAGTAACAAAAAAACTAAAACAAATTAATTCCACTTATCTTATTCATGGCAAACCAGTAACACAGACTAAAAACGCAAAATACCTAACCAAGGTTAATGTCTTGATTGGTTAATGTCTTGATTGGTTAATGTCTTGATTGGTTAATGTCTTGATTGGTTAATGTCTTGATTGGTTAATGTCTTGATTGGTTAATGTCTTGAATGTCAAAATTCAATTTTCAGAATGAAGGCAATTCTAGGAGTATATCGCTTAGTGGTGTACCTGATTGTTTAATTCTGTCACAAAAATATAATAGAGCGGTTCCTTTTGTTCCCCCATAAAAACAACGAAACTCACAATGGAACCAATCACAGAACAAATCCAAAAATTGAAATTCTGCATAATTTAATTCATAAATCCAACAAAATAATTGCATCAGTTAGAGCCACAGTACCGATATCACAAAAAAATAGATAATCCCAAATAATGATATTAATTAACTGAACTAGCTCTCTTTACCTGGCTCGTCTACTGACTAACATTTATTGTGCTAAGATTTAATCTGTTTATTTCGAACAGTTTTAACCATTTTTGGACATTTTTTTCCTCACAATAAAACTCTGAAGCTCTAGCACATTTAGAAGTTCTAGCACATTTAGCACAAAGTAGTCATTGTTTAGTTGGCAACAGCGATCTTTGAGTTTAGCGTCCGTGACATTGTCCATTTGGTTTAGTTAACCCTTAAAACGCGTGTTGTAGTTTAGCCTCTAAACAGACTAGACTAATGTTTGCACTCATTGTAAAAGAGTTCAGCACTTTAAGGGTTAAAAAATCTCTGCCAATTTTCCTCTTTCCATGTTGTTGTTTTTTTTTACACTGTATCGTACCGACATTTTTTGTTCAGATCACTCTCTCTCTCTCTCTCTTTCTTTTCGTTCTCTTACCCTCCCAATTGCTTTCATTCTTTCTCTCTCTTTCTCCCTCTCTCTTTCTCTTTCCTACTTCCATGACTACATATGTAGAGTCAAACTTACCTTCTTGAAATCTTGCATACTGTCACGTAGCATAAAGCAGCGGATGCATTAAATTTATTTTTAGATTCTGCAGAGTCTGCACAGCAAGGTCATTGACGAATTTCTTGGAAATGGAGAGTACAAGTTAGTTCCATGACCATAAAAGGAAATTGAGCGGGGTGAAAGGAGTTTGTTTGGTTTTGAAAATGCAGAAAGAGGAAGAGGGGAGAGAGTATTTAAAGAATGAATAGAGTCAGTTGTAGTTAGAAGCTAGGAAGTCGACAGTAAACTCGTTTAACTAAATTGTATTGTACAGGGTTTATATCTTGTTAAAGCAATTCGTAGTTCCAGAATTGAAGCTTTGTATTTGTTACCGTGGAGTTATTTGTTGTTTTGAATTAATGTTTACATTTGTATCCCCGGCATAACGATATTGTTTGAGTTTTCAGTAATTGTTTAAAATAAGAAGAGTATAATAAATTAGAACTTCAGAAACGCATTGTCTGATCAACACAATCTCATCGTAAGACATCATCACATCTAGCACTCAAATTTAAATGATCATTGCACACATACATATTTGGTAATCATTTGCCTACTTCAAATCTTTCATAAATACTTGGTAAATATTTGCCTACTTCTATTGCCAAATTTATAGTCAAATTTACTGACTTCAGTTGTTACATACTTGGTTAAAAGTTATCTACTTTCATTGTTCCATACAAAGTATGTCTATTTTAAACTGTTACCTTATTTTTTTTCTTTTGTACATTGACTTTTTAGATCTTTCTTTCTTTACTATACTTTTAATAACTAAAATATATATATAATTTGTTTAAATACCACATATATTAAGTTATTCTGAGTACAAAATAAGCTTACAGAGTCAGGATTGAGTGCATTCTGTAGTCAAATGAAATGACTTTCGAAGGACTTTCAAATGATTGACTTTTGCTGAAATAACTGACAATTTTCTATTTCCTCAAAACCCTCAATGAACTTCATTGATTGGCTCTGCCATGCTAATTAGTCGTGATTTCCGCTGTTCGATTCTGTTATCTCACGATAGGGGTGAAGAGCTTCCGGTCCAGGCCTGTCCGTGAGATAAAAGCCTGACCAAAGATCAACGGGGATAATGGCGTCTTCAGCGCCGATTCTCTACTGGACTTTATCGAAGTTTATTTCACGCTAGAAATAATTGCTTACCGTGGGATTAAAAAATCAGACTGATAGAACAAAACTAGAGTGACTCCCCTTGTTCAATGTTGGGTGATATTTCTTGAATACTGTCTACAACAGAAAATATTTATAAAGTTAAGTGTTAGATAGATAGATAGATAGATAGATAGATAGATAGATAGATAGATAGATAGATAGATAGATAGATAGATAGATAGATAGATCTTATCTTATATGATATAGCTAGATAGCTAGATATAGATATAGATAGATAGATAGATAGATAGATAGATAGATAGATAGATAGATAGATAGATAGATAGATAGATAGATAGATAGATAGATCTTATACGATATAGATAGATAGATAGATAGATAGATAGATATAGATAGATAGATAGATAGATAGATAGATACCTATCCCTTAGTCTGTTGGACCGTTGGGGCACCAAGCAAGACTCGTCGACCGTCTTTCTCCATTCCTCCCTCCTGTCTTTTGCCTTGTTTAGAACCTCTTTCAATGACAGGCCCGTTTATTCTTTTATGTTGTCCTCCCATCGCTTTCTCTGTCTGCCTCTTCTTCTTTTTCCTGTACTGTTCCCTGAAGGAAGGTCTTTGCAGGTCCCGAAGATCTTGTAATATGGCCATAGATTTTAAGTTTGCGTTTTTATAGCAGGTCACCAAGGGGTCCGATAGCTACAGTAACCCTGTCTCTAATCTCTTGGTTTGTGATGCGGTCTTTGAATGTGATACCTAGAATCCTTCTGTAGCATCCCAATTTCGTTGCTAGGATTCTCCTCTCTAGCTCTGCAGTCAGCGTCCAAGACTCACATAATGACAGTATCTAGTGTTAAATATTTACTTTTTAATAACCAACGGTAAGAATAGAAGCGTGTGCTGTGCCCGACTAGTTTCTTTGGGTCTTAAATGTCCCGCGACTTCATGAGAGCTTTCAAGCCGTTTCTATCATATACCATTTGCTTCCAGCTTCATTTGTCTAAGCCAGTAAGGGCGAACTGGCGCATGATTTGATCTTCACAGCTTTTTCCGAGGCTACTATCTATATATATAATTCTCTTCATCGCCCAATTTTGCGGGACACCACGCCAAAGTCATGGAAAGATAACTCTTTTATTTCTGCAAGTCGGATTAGAGTTACCTCGCGTAACTTTCGCGGCGATAGAGAGCGCGGCTCAGAAAAAAAAAGAGCGGGGGGGGGGGGGGGGATAAGTTATCGTTTTCTTTATACCTTCTCTATTTGACCACATTGATGTGTGTATTTTTTTACACACGTCAATATCTGGTGTCATTAACCCTTAAAGTGCTGAGCTGTTTTACTATGAGTGCATACTAAATGGAATAAACTACCACATGCGTTATAAGGGTTAAAATAGTAGCATGTCTTTTTCAGTAGCTTTGTTTTGATTTTCCCCCTTCGTATTGCCCTTCGTTTCCTAACCATGGCCACCGCTTCACATATATTTCGTGGAGTCAACAGGTCTTTCAATGTAGTCGAAATTCCTGCATCAGGTAAACTGTTTATTTCTATCAGTCACATATTTCTGGAAAAATGTCATCGACGATACTGTTGATCTCGAACTTTGCAAGATGGCTGTAAGCTTTGTTGGCGAGTATTTTGATAACTATGGCGACGCCCTGTCCGTTGCTCTTACTCACGGAAGCACAGTCATACACTCTGCTCGATAATACGCTGCCTACGTGAATACTTCCGGCGTTTATGGTGGCGAGCAGTCATTTGTCCAAACCCACCCCATTTAAACAACTGTGTCTTTTAGAAAGTGTACACCCGTCACTAAATAGCGGTGTATTCTACGCCGCGGGTCTACTAGTTCTTATAGATATTGTTATTCGTGTTTTCATAAAGTCAATTTCTAAAATTACTCTAATTAATTGGTATACATTTGCTTCGTCACAGATCGCTCATGGATAAAATGTCCAACAGTTTTGCTCCGGTCTGGCAGACGTCAAGCTCACAACGTGCAGACGACGGCAATGTGATCCTTGAAGGTCGACTCAGGGCCAGCGGAGACCTCAAGATCACCCTGGACTTCCCGTTGGTCAAAGAGACGAACGTCAGTTCCATGTTGACCTCACCTGATCAGCTAACAAAGTCACGTGACACTGAAGGTCAGTTACTTCTTGAATACGCATACAGCAAACATATACACATACACATATATTATATATATATATATATATATATATATCAATAAGGCGTATGTATGTATGTATGCCCCGCATAGAAATCAAAACCGTTTGACCAATCTTGATAAAACTTGACATAAATGTTCCTTAGATCATGGCGGAGACCATAGTATATGTTTAACGTTCCTAACACTACCGGAAAGCCCTAAAAAGAGACAAAAAATACCTAATTGTAATTCTATTTTTTTTTTAAATTAACAAATCGGGTAAACCCTTTTTCACAGTATTTTATATTTAATATTAATATGTCGGCTGAACGGGTAATCCCATTTTCACAATCCACTTTTATTTTCGTGGCAAAATTTTAAAATGTGAAGGGAATATTCTCCAAGTTTAGCATACATCTAAATTCAAACCAGTAGATCAGCTAAGGCCCGCAGGCCGCGGGTCGTTTCCGGCTTGTATATATCTATCTATCTATCTATATCTATATCTATAGACAATCACACACATACATCTTTAAATTCAGATATCATCATAATAGTCTGCACAATAGGACATACTATTTAACTAAAAAATAAAAGAACAGTTTGGCATAAATGACTTAAAAATCTGACTCATGTGGTGATTCTCCGAAACTAATTTATACATCAATTGGTGACTTAATGACTGATCAATGTTCAATGGACCTCATTCACTAATCGTAAACAAACAACATTTAGCCGTATCCCGTATGGGAGACGAACGTATACCAAAGGCAGTCTTTTTTTGGTGAGCACAAAGGTGGTCGACGTAACAGAGGCGCCCCACGGAAACGCTTCAAAGACCAGCTTATGCGTCAACTTTCCTTGGCTGACATAGAAGAGAGCACCTGGTTACATGCGGCCTCAGAACGAGACAGCTAGAGGTCACTCACGAAGGCCGCGGGATACACATTTGAGACCAAAAGAAAATCTGCTGCCGAGGACAAACGCAGACGGCGAAAAGAAAATCTAAATCGACCACCTGCGGACAATGGTTATGCTTGCCCTGGTTGTGGCAAAATATATAGGTCACAGCTTGGACTGCGAAGCCACAGGAAATACTGCATTCCTCACTAATCTTCGGACTCGAAGTCTAGCCTTATTATTATTATTATTATTATATATAAACACATTGACGGAAGATCCGAAAATCTATATTGCGAATCATCTTTTGACTGGAAAGACATTGACCCGGAAGAACAAATAGATTTAGGTTTTATTAAATAGACACATTCATAGAGTTGTGCTTTTTACACATGTGTAACAAATAGACCATTTCGTTATTTCGCTGCAATATGGGCAAGCGAAAAAATATTGCTAATAACAACGTATCTGATAATGATACCGATATCGCAACTCAAAAGAGAGCAAGGTTTGAAAATCAAACCGAGTTAGTGGAAGATGCTGAAGTAGACCTAGATGTAGCTGTCGATCTAAATGGTGCCGTAGCCGCAACGATAAATGAAAATGGTACGTTGAAATTGAAATTTGGATTGGTCTGACTTGTCTTACTGTTGATGTATCAGACTAGATCTAGATTACCTATATAGCTAGATCTAGATTACCTATAGAGCTAGATCTAGATTAGAAAATAAATATATAGCCCTTTAGCATTTATGATAATGCTATTTATTAGCTTTTACTATGAGTGAATGAAGTACTAGATCAATATAGAATAGGCCTACATATATAATACCTGATGTCTAGGTCTAGTACTGGAGAGATAGAGCATAGATCATATTCATAGCATCGGTTTAAATCAGTGGTTCCCAAACTTTTTTTGCCTCGTAGACCCCTTGCCACGGTTTCTGATTTTCCGTAGACCCCCTGCTTAACTTGTATTGTATTTTTGTAAATTCATCAACATTTTTTAAAACTAATTTCTAAATGTAGTGAGTCTAATAGTGAAAAAGTAATTTAAAGCTACATTTGAAGTTATACAGATGTCATTTTTATTGATAAAATTGAAATCAATTAAAATAAGTAAATATATATTTCTGGAATAATCAAACACACTGGAAATATGTTGTTGTTTTTTATTTTGTAGGCTCATCATCCGTTGCTACGGATCTTATGTTTCCTATAGGAATTTGTTGTACTATGAAGTAGTCCTTGATACATTAAATATTAATGCATTAGTTTGCTTTAGGTATTATTGTAAACGTTTTCACAAAGAGCAGTTTCTCTTGTATTTCTTGATCTTTCACGTGTGGCTCAACAGAAGGGGCAAAGGCGAGCAACTGGCGCCAAAATCAGTAAGCTTTAGACAGGCAGGACTCATTAGCCTTGGCTTTCTACCCATGTAGCAGAAGGATAACTGAATTCAAACCTCTGCTGACTTGCAGCTATACCCAAACATGGGAAAGGTTTTGTGAGTCAACCCTGAGGAAAAATAAGGAGCCAGCAACCCTTAGGCAGTTTGCAGCACCCAGCTCTACATCCTGTCAGAGCCTGCTAGACCGTTGATCCCAAACTGTATATGTCGTTTGCAAAGAATTACATAAGAAGCCTTTAACGTTATAACTTAGACCACCGATATGCCCTTGATCTGTATTGTTGCTTAAAGAAAATCATAATATCAGATGTAGGTTTGTGTAAAACAAGTTTTTAAAACTGCTTTAACGCTAGGTAAAATCAATGTTTTACCTAAAGTGTTTTCCGTATTTGGCTATAAGTAAAAAGAGATATTGTAAGTCGTTCACAAAACGATCATCTTCTCTAAATGATGTCGAAGAGAGATTTTGTGGGTCTATTCTGAACTTATCTTTTTCAAACGTCTATCTTTATCAGGGTGGCATCGTCTCAAATTATCCTCCAGCGTAAATAGTTTCATATCGTCATAAAAAGGTCACTTAGGCAACCGCTTGTTTGGCAAGGAAGGAATGAATCCAATTTTAAATAATCAACGGTATACAATCTACATTTCTTTTTGTTAAAAATAACTTTCATGTAGACAATATTAAAATTTTAAAATAAATATTGAAATTAAATGCAACAATTTTTCGTTTGAATACCAGTTATAAATATTTAAATGATTAAAGGTACAAATTATATATTAGTGTAGGAAATAATTACATTAATGGAAGTGAAAATTAAAGGCACAAATGATATGAAATGAAATCCATTATCGTAGACTCCCATGGACATCTCATAGACCCCCAATAAATTTGTTCACTTTCGTAGACCTTTGGAAGTCTTCGTATACCCCTGGGGGTCTATATAGACCACTTTGGGAATCACTGGTTTAAATGATCTATATAGATCTAGATTATCTTGTGTGTGTTTATATATATATATCATCATTGGCCTCCTTCAGTCGTGAAACGACTATGGTTCATCTGGAACACTTTTTCATATGGCTGTGGAGCCCTACTTTGGAGAGATACTCCCGTCCACATATATTGCATGTCAAGGTAGCTTTCGCTTTGGTGGTAGAGGAGCTGGCCATTTTCCGCGAGGCACGCTTTTCTTCAAGAATCGAGGTCAATGTTTTCTCGCTGTCAATAGCTTTCTTGGTCACTGTCTCTCTCCAACTAGTGCGGTCAAAGGCTGTCTTCCCAATGGTCATATATATATATATATACATATATATATATATATATATATATATATATATATATATATATATATATATATATATATATATATATAAAGTAGAAAGTAAGGTGTATATATGTATGTATGTCCCGCATATAAATCAAAACCGTTTCACCAATCTTGATAAAACTTGGCAGAAATTTTCCTTAGGTGCTAACTGGAACCGTTACGTATGTATGGTAGCCCTACAACAAACTAAAGACCCTCAAAAACATATCAACATCCCTCATTAAGTTGCATTTATTACCCTTATTTTGAAATCAAACAAAATAATTAATCACCAACAATTAATTAACTAGTTGTTTAATGTTTTCATTGCTTCATTTCTTGTCAATTTTAATGAGGAATTGTGCAAAGTTTTTACTTGATCCGAAGATGAGATAATGGAGAAGAAACAGGTTCAACCTTTTTTTTTTGGACAGACAGATGGACAGACAGACGGACAGACAGACGGACGGACAGACAGACAGACGGACAGGCAGACGGACAGACAGACAGCTTTGTAATAAAAAGATCTCTTTGACATTAAAACCACATTAATCATTTAAGGTTCATGTATCCACAGCTCTTGCTGTGCGAGTGTCTGCCTCTACATCCACTGAGTCCTCCAAGGAGAAGAAGACTGGAGATGGTGAGGACATCACGACCCTGGACAAAATCATCCTGGCCTGTGACCATTTCAGCGAGCTGTCCACTTTCCATGGCATGAGACTTTTATGTTCACGAGGGCCCAACCCCGTCAGAAGGTCAGTTTCGAATTCGTGTGCCGTCATGCGGAACTATTTATACAGCACTCTGTCATTAAGCCGCCGGGCAAAATAAGACCGCTTATTAGTTTCATTGCTGACTTCTGAGCTTTATATAGCACTAGAATTATCCACCGGCTACGCCCGTTAATTTGTTCCCAGGCGCATTATGGGAAGTTACATCAGCCGATACAATAACATCAAAAAATCGAAAATTAAACAAAACATCTCATATCAGCTTCAAGCATCATAACATGACTTGTGATGTTATATTTTTTAAGAGTGCGCCGACTGAAAAAAAAGTCCTGGGTTTGAATCCTGGGTGAAAAAAAAAAACATCTTGCTGAAATTACTGTGCCAGGAGAGGCAGAGAGAACAAAAAAAAAACGCTAGGGTCATTGTGCTGGCAACCAAATGCCTCAGTGACTGTTTAGCTACAGCTGCCTGTGAGCTCTTGTACATTCTTAACCTGTAACACAGGGGTTCTCTACCTGTGGGTCGCGACCACTTTGGGGGGTCGATTGACGATTTGCCAGGGGTCGCATAAGACCATTAAAAAAATGGATTATTTTGTCTATTCTTCTATTGCTGTGTGTGTTTGCGGGGGGGGGGGTTAAAAAGGGGTCGTCGAGCCTAAAAGGCTGAGAACCGCTGCCAGTGTAACATGTAATAGGCGCATTTTGTTGAGCTTAACGACGCACCATTGTTGACAGACTTTGAACGCGACATTTGATGACGTTAAGGATAGCGGGGTTTAGTTTGTTGACACACTTGGAAATGTTTGTACTTGGAAATGTTTGTACTAGGAAATGTTTGTACTTGGAAATGTTTGTACTTGGAAATGTTTGTACTTGGAAATGTTTGTGCAATAAAAAGTCGGTACTAGGAAATGTTTGTACTAGGAAATGTCTGTACTAGGAAAAGTTTGTACAATAAAAAGTCTGCACTAGGAAATGTCTGTACTAGGAAAAGTTTGTACAATAAAAAGTCTGCACTAGGAAATGTATGTACTAGGAAATGTCTGTACTAGGAAATGTTTGTATTATAAAATGTATGTACTAGAAAATGTTTGTATTATAAAATGTCTGTACTAGGAAATGTTTGTACTAGGAAATGTTTGTACTAGGAAATGTTTGTACTAGGAAATGTTTGTACTAGGAAATGTTTGTACTAGGAATTGTTTGTACTAGGAAATGTTTTTACTAAAAAAAAATGTTTATGCTATTAAAAGTATGTACTAGGAAATGTTCGTACTATGAAAAGTCTGTACTAGGAAATGTTTGTACTAGGAAATGTTTGTACTATGACAAGTCTGTACTAGTAAATGTTTGTACTATGAAAAGTTTGTACTAGGAAATGTTTGTACTATGAAAAGTCTGTACTAGGAAATGTTTGTACTATGAAAAGTCTGTACTAGGAAATGTTTGTACTATGAAAAGTCTGTACTAGGAAATGTTTGTACTATGAAAAGTCTGTACTAGGAAATGTTTGTTTGTACTAGGAAATGTAGGCTGTTTTAGTTTCAGGTGCATAAAATAAGAAAATGTGTATTATCTAATTATGTAAACTGTAACAGGTCTATAGTAGGGCAGTTCCGAAATAAAATAGGTCTGTAATAAGCTAAGTCTGTGAAAGGAAAGGTATGTAATTAGAAAGGTATGTAATTAGAAAGGTATGTAATTAGAAAGGTATGTAATTAGAAAGGTATGTAATTAGAAAAGTATGTAATTAGAAAGGTAAGTAATTAGAAAGGTATGTAATAAGTAAGGTATGTAATAAGTAAGGTATGTAATTAGAAAGGTATTTAATTAGAAAGGTATGTAATTAGAAAGGTATGTAATTAGAAAGGCATGTAATTAGAAAGGTATGTAATTAGTAAGGTATGTAATTAGAAAGGTATGTAATTAGAAAGGTATTTAATGATCAACAAACGATCGTTTTAATGTTTTATTATTGTAGATTATATCTAAGTAAATGCGTGCACAGTGCTGGCTACAGATCTGTAGTACGCCCTCTCAATACGCCACAAGCCCCCCTCCCTCCCTGGTAACTGTTACCCAGCAAACAAAAGTCCCCTTCCTCTGTTTGTAAACAATGAGATCGAACTTATTGGTTTTTCGGGGATTTCGTTTTCAGCGAATCTGTAATCGGTTATTTGCCCCTCAACTTCACACGATTCGAATCGATACCAACTTTTGTATAAAGTGTTTGTCTTTCTCTGGCCGTGTTATTTCCTTCATTCAAACTTTTCTCTCAATCAATTTAAACCAAAAAAAACTTCCGAGCATTTTGTTGTTAGACGCGCAAACTTTCTATACAAGTGAACAGGGACTGATATATATATATATATATAAGTGAACAATATTGGAGATAAATAGTTAGGTTGTTGTTGTTGTTTTTTGTTTGTTTGTTGTTGTTTTTTGGTGTATCCGGCGTATAAAATATATGAATTGTTGATGAGTTATGCATTATAAACGATTTTAAGATAATTTTAGTGCATTTTCTAAGCGGTTTTAATTGTAACTAAATCTAATTTTTAATATTTAGTTGGCAGCAATGATCTAATCACATGGATGGATTGCTGCCTTGTCGTGCGGTTTGCGCGCTGGACTGTCGTTCGGATTTATCGACGGTCGAGGGTTCAAACCCTGCCCTCTCCCATCCCCCGTCGTCCTGCGGGAGGTTTGGACTAGGAAGTACACTATCTTCAACTCTGAAGGAACATCCGAAATATGTAAAACATTTTACAAAACATGGCGTCAAAATCTCTCCAAATCTTTCTCTATTTATTATCTCTTATTTTTCTTCAGGTTTCCTTATATCGCCTCCACTTTTCCCCATATTGATTTTCCTTCTTTTTCTATGTTTCTTTATTTTGTGGCTTAAAGAAAGTAAACTGGAACTTAACAAACAAAGTGGAGAATAAGTAAACTGGAGCTTGACAAACAAAGTGGAGAATAAGTAAACTGGAACTTAACAAACAAAGTGGAGAATAAGTAAACTGGAGCTTAACAAACAAAGTGGAGAATAGCGTGTTTAAGGTTTATCGATAATCTCCAATATTGAAATCTATACAATGATTGATTATTAGTTACTGAAATTTGAAATTGTTTGACTATAAGCTACTGTAATATATAGATTGATTGGTTCTTGGTTACGGAAATCTATAAATTTATTGATTATAAGTTACTGAAATCTATAGATTTACTGATTATTAGTTACTGAAACTTATAGATTGATTGATTGTAAGGTACTTAAATCTATAGATCGGTTGATTATAAGTTACTGAAATCTAAAGCTTGATTGACTATAAGCTACTGAAATCTATAGATTGATTGATTATAAGGTACTTAAATCTATGGATTGATTGATTATAAGGTATTTAAATCTATAGTTCGGTTGATTATAAGTAACTGAAATCTAAAGCTTGATCAACTATAAGCTACTGAAATCTATTGATCGATTGATTATAAGGTACTTAAATCTATAGATCGGTTGATTAATATGTTTGCCATCAAATGTAATTAAACATAAGACACCGGAGGATGTTCTATACAAACAAATACAATATTGATTTGGCTGGCCGCTGGCCCCACACGCAACAACACACACACGCGATTGAATGTTATTGGCTATTGATTGGTTTCCACTGTTCATATCCTGAATGCGCTATTAAAAACACTGAAGATTCATATAAAATTTCATTGTCAGGATAATTAGTCTCAGAAGTGTAAATTCATTGAGCGAAGAGTCTTATTTCATTGTTTGTCAAGATTTGATAGAGATGGGGACTACATATGGAAATTTTTGGATAAAATATTTATGGACAGCCATCGGAGAGCTCGTCGTATTCTCGTGCGAATTTCAGGATTTGCGACATCTTCCTCTCATGGCAATATTTGAACAGTTAATTAATTCTGTTATCTGGTGCTGGGAGTGGTTCCTTGGTCCACAATTAACAACCCGAAGAAAACGCTCAATCCTTGGTGAACACACATTCATTGGACTAATTGTTCACACGTGTTCAGGAACAACTTCCGGGAGCACATTGATTTCAATTTGTAATCGTGTCGCTTATTTGATGCCAACTTGAGAGATCGTACAACTTATTAGAAGTTGATGCCAACTTGAGAGATCGTACAACTTATTAGAAGTTGATGCCAACTTGAGAGATCTTACAGCTTATTAGTAGTTGATGCCAACTTGAGAGATCTTACAGGTTATTAGTAGTTGATGCCAACTTGAGAGATCTTACAGGTTATTAGAAGTTTGATTTCAACTTGAGAGATCGTACAACTTATTAGAAGTTGATACCAACTTGAGAGATCTTACAGCTTATTAGTAGACGTTTGATGCCAACTTTGGAGATTTATTATTAGCTAAATCTTCTCAGAGACTGCTGATATAAACAGTAGGTCAACCTCAGTCTAGTTGAAATCAAATTTCCTTTTGCCGCTTCCATGAGGAACCGAGGAAAAATTCCCGATGGAAGTTTACGAGTGGTGGCAGAAGTGAACGAATCCATTGTTCGAATGAAGCCTCCTCAAAGACCTGGAATTCTGGGGTATAATTCTCATTTTATCGTAATTATCCTGACGATTTTTTCGTTTCAATAGTTATCACTTCAATTCTTTGTATTCAATATCGCTTAGCAATAAAGATACTTTACTTAATTACATATGCATTTGTTTTTAAGTTTGCTCTGCTGCTATTAATTGTGAAAACGCATATTAGACAATATTGTATTGCTTATTGGTGTTTATCATTATTATTATTAGTAGTAGTAGTAGCAGTAGTATTCTATTATTATTATTACTATTATTTTATTATAATTATTATTATTATCTATATTTTTGGTCTAGCAGAAGTCAAGTTTTAAAATAAGAAAGGTTTGTTTCCTTTAGATTTATCTGGTCACTTTTGATTGTGGGTTGCCTGGTTGCCTTAGCACTCCAAGTACGACAGCAAGTTCTCTACTTTTTCAGCAATCCAAAGACGATCAACGAAGAGACCAAATTTGTGGA
The DNA here is from genome assembly GCF_947242115.1 of Biomphalaria glabrata. Lineage (NCBI taxonomy): Eukaryota > Metazoa > Mollusca > Gastropoda > Planorbidae > Biomphalaria > Biomphalaria glabrata. The sequence continues at coordinate 4,992,512 of NC_074723.1, forward strand.
CTCTGTTGAGTTCCCCACAGTGACTATTTGTAACGAGAATGCTTTTAGGTAGGTACTATGACGTTCATTTATTGATCCTTAGTTTACTTTCTCAACAACCTGATTTTGTTTCTGCTTAGAAGTAAGGTCGTGATGACATTTTCTAACCAAGTTGTCTCGCGTGCTGACTAAAGCTATAAATTAGACTCATAGTCGGTAGCCATTGAACATCTTTGTTTGGTTCCAATTATAAATGGCCCAATTTATGTCTCAGAATAAAGAACCTGTTTTTTTCTTCCATTTCTATTTATTGTACCTGATAAGACGTGAATCAATCAACAATTTTTGTTACCAATTAAGTTAATTAATTATTGGGGATTAATTATTTTGTTTGATATCGAAATAAGGGGGATTAAATGCTAGTTAATGAGAGTTTTCAATGTATATATGGGTTGAATCCCTTTAGTACGTTTTCTTCTCCCACTTCCCAAACTCGGATCAACTTGAAATATTGCAGAATCATTCGAAGTCAATGATAATACACGAATCAATCCAAAAATTAACCAATAGGCTAACCAATTAAGTACTAATTAATTAATTCCGATTTATATAGCACATTGGGAGCTAAACCCTGCCATTTTTAGATAAATGGCAATAATCAGCGGTTCTTTCCTTAACTCTTTCTCTCCTAACCAGCGTTGATTCCACCAGAATGTGGTAAATAATTACGGAGAGAAAGAGTTAAGATAAGCTTTACATTTTTTTACATAGTACATAGAAGTGCATAGAAGTCAAACTCATAAAGCGCTGGTTGTGAATGTGTATGTGTGTGAGTGATTGCTGCTCGAATGTTTTTATCCATATTGTTTTTTGTAAAGTAGTTACGCTGAGGTTGCCCATTGCAGTCAAACTGAATTTCCATTTGATTGGATCAATAAAATTATCTTATCTTATCTTATCTTATCTTATAATCATTCTATTTCATTGTGTTTTAGGATTTCGGCCGCCTACAACTTGAAACTCTACGACATCCTGAACAATATGTTCAACTCCACTTTAACTCTCGACATTGTGGCCGAGGCTGGTTTAGTTAACCTTACGCTGGATGAGCTCAACTACTTAGGCGGGAATGATATTCATAACATGATTTTAAAGTAAGTGACGTCGTGGGACCTTATGTGTGACGCTTTGCTGTGTGCGAGTTATTGTATGTGAGACGTGTGATGCGTGACTTTTTATGTGACGTTATGTGACGTGTGACGTTATTGCGGCGTGTAATGGTATCCGGTGTGTGGCGTTATGTGATGTGAGATGTTATGAGACATGTGACGTTATGTGGCGTGTAATTGTATTCGATTTGTGGCGTTATGTGATGGGAGATGTTATGAGACGTGTGACTTTATGTGATGTGAGATGTTATGAGACGTGTGACGTTATGTGATGTGAGATGTTATGTGACGTGTGACGTTCTGTGGCGTGTATTGGTATCCGATGTGTGGCGTTATGTGATGTGAGATGTTATGAGACGTGTGACGTTATGTGATGTGAGATGTTATGAGACATGTGGCGTCATGTGATGTGAGATGTTATGAGACGTGTGACGTTATGTGGCGTGTAATGGTATCCGATGTGTGGCGTTATGTGATGTGAGATGTTATGAGACGTGTGACGTTATGTGATGTGAGATGTTATGAGACATGTGGCGTTATGTGGCGTTTGAAGTTATGCTACGTGAGGCATGTGGCGTGTGAAGTTATGCTACGTGAGGCATGTGGCGTGTGAGGTTATGCTACGTGAGGCATGTGGCGTGTGACGTTCTGTGACGTGTAATGGTATCTGATGAGCGACTTTATGTGATGTGAAATGTTATGAGACATGTAATGTGTGACGATATGTGATGTGTGAAGTATGTTATGTTGTTGTTGTTTTTTTTTTTGTTTTTTTTTGGTGTGTTTGTGTGTTTTTTAGAGAGGTCTCTTCAAGTAACGCAATGTCAATATTAAGTTACCTAAGGATAAGTTACCAAAATGTAATTGCTAAGACTGTTGAACCATAGACTCTTGAAACTTTAGGCCGGCAAGACGCTCCATTCCACCGACGTGGCTGAACATTAGTCCTGTCTGGGAAAAATCCAAGCAGACATAAATAGATCACATCTCTATTTTCAGAGGCTTGAAATTGGGACTAGAGATGAGGCCAAAGGCCGAACACACCGGAGAATCTCCAACATTTTCTTTCAATGTACCACGTAAACTGTGTGGGTTTTTGCAGTATAACGGACGCTTAAGGAACGACGTATGTATCGTTCCTAGGCGCCCCAACGGGAGTCTTTTTTTTTTTTGCTTCCCTGCAGTGCCCCGATACCTAAATGTGACTTAGCTACCTAACTGAGGAGTTTCAAATGCCAATGTAGATAAGAAATCTTTATTTCGAGATATGACTTAAGCAGAGTGAACGGGAAATTGTCTAGCAGACGACTCCTCCGCCCAAATATACAGAAAACAGATTGTACCAAAGGCTCAAGGGCATACTACATTATCATGGAAGAAACGCTATATGTAGTAGCAACAAAAATATAAACATAATTTTAAAAAAAAATAAAGTTTATCTAAGTGAAAAAACTCTACATTTGCAACATCTCTCAATAATGTGCAAGTTATTTCCCTTTTTCGATAGCAAGCAAAATAATTAGTTACCAATGATTAATAGACAAATTGGTTAATTTGTTTTATTGATTCATGTCTTCTCAGGTACAATAAATAATTGTTAAAGTTTTTAAATTGATCCGAGAAAGAGAAAGGGTAGTAATAACTTTTACAAAATTTATACCAGACAGACAGGCTGACAGGCAGAGTTGATATAAGTATAAGGTCTGTAAAAACGTGTATGGTTTCTTTCGTACCTATCAATTGAAATATATGCATATCAAGAACAGTTAACTCATCGAAAGTGTTAAACGCCATATATTTCTGTGTCATGAATGAGAAATGTATTTGTATCCAGACATATTTATCTTCGATTACTTTGTGACTAAAGACTCTCAGTGGCCCCCGTTTCTCACTTCAGATGTAAGTGGAACGCCGCTGAAGCCTGTGGCCCAGAAAATTTTACCAGGATGATTACTGACCAAGGCCTGTGCTATTCCTTTAATGGGCCTACCTCCCCCCGCAACCTGACAGTGGAGACTCCAGGTATGTTGTGATGGAAGCGTGTTGAAAATATTCTTCTGTTTCTCTTTTCAAAAGTTATGCTGCACTTCTGACACAATTGTGCTTCGAGAAATCAAATGAACTATAGCTTCCAAATGAAATTGTTTATTGTCACGTGATATTTAGTGTACATAGAATGTTAAGACCTACTACACATTAGTTTCGAGAAGAAACGACACATTGCCTATAATACCAAATATAGACACAAATGTATATTATAGTACTAAAAAGACTTTTCTAGCTATTTTTCAGAAAGGAAAGAAGCTAATATTAGTAAGGGTTTATTGACATTGGGGAAGACAATAGGCAGGATCAGTTGGTCGACTATAAAAATTTCATACTACATATTTTGTCTACTTTTGTGAATTTAATATTGAAACTAAGTTATACTTACTTTACCTATCCCTTAGTCTGTTGGGGCACCAAGCAAGACTCATCGACCGTCTTTCTTCATTCCTCCTTGTCTTTAGCCTTAGTTAGAACCTCTTTCAATGGCAGGCCCGTCCATTCTTTTATGTTGTCCTCCCATCGCTTTCTCTGTTTGCCTATCTTTTTTTTTCCTGGTACTGTTCCCTGAAGGAAGGTCTTTGCGAGCCGCTAAGATCTTTTAATATGGCCATAGAATTTATGCTTGCGTTTTTTTACTATAATTAGCAGGTTAGACTACCGTTATACTATGTTTTAGTGGGTATACAATATTCTGATTATTTCACTTACTCTCATTATGGAGAGTCCTAGAGCGAAAGACTAAAGCTTCCTCCATATTGAAATGTGTGCTACATACGGAAGAGTTGGGAAAATTTGATTCTGCGGTGCTAATCACTTTAAAGTGATATAGTTTATCGGCATTTTCTTTTCTTTATTTTGTACTCCGGATACACCAAAAAGGTAGCTATTTATAGTTTTTTCCGCCATGTATGAAACTCTTCAATTACTTACACCACTTGCTCATAACATTGTTACTTAACGTATCAAATATTTCAGTGAGTTTAAATTCATTATTTTACTTATGTAATATTCATTTATAGTAATAACGGCCACAGATGTTAGTGAGATTAAGTTTGGGGTTTACAAGATTTTGTGAGCACGACTGACCCACAGGGGCCACCCATGAGTTTGTTAACAGTCTTTTTTGTTACCTTTATTTTTTTTTTACTGCAATTCGTAGAGACTCACTATCTGAATGGAATGACCTTTCTGATTGGCATCCACGTTTATTTGAAGGTGCATCGCGAGGTCTTCAACTCACCCTGAACATCGAGGAATACGAGCGAATGATGGGCTCCCATGTGGCGTCTGGTATCCACATCTTAATCCACAACAAACGGGAGTATCCACTGGTGGAGCAGTTGGGTCAAGCCATTGCCGCCGGAAGTCATACTTTTGTGGCCCTCAAGTTGAAAAAGGTTGGTAACCCAACGTTTATTGTTGTCTTGTCCCCTGTTCTTCAACTTACTGATTTTTTAGTTCATGGTTTTAGCGTGTAATGGGTCCATTTAATAGCTTTGTCCCAATGGCTTCAATGTAATGGCTTTGATATATTGGTATCACTTTAATGGATTTAATCTGATATTTTAATGTGATGCTATCAGTGAAATGATAATAATGTCATCGTAATGGTTTAATATTATTTGTTTTTATCTAATGGTATTTTATTCTAGAGGTTTCAACCTAATGGTTTTTATTCAATTCTTTTTTTTTAAATGTAATGATTGAATCTAATGGTCTTAAATCAGTGTTTTAAATATTGCCTTTCTTATTACCACTAATAACCTAATTAACTAGACCGATTTTATTGATAAAGGCTTCGAGCCCGACATATCTATGGAGATATCGGTTTTAATTTTAAGGTGCCTGGATGTTGATGGAACAAAATAAATTTGTACATGAAATAGCCCTAATTCAAAGGTCAAATCAACTGAATTAGATACAGCGAAAGGCATGTTTACATATCAGGCATGTTCACATAGCAGACATGTTTACATACCAGACATGTTTACATACCAGACATGTTCACATACCAGACATGTTTACATATCAGGCATGTTCACATAGCAGACAAAGGCTGTGATGTTTAAATGCAAATCTGAAGTGTTTGGATATCAATAGAGAAAAGGGAAGGGCTTCTGTGTTATTGAAATATTGATCACTTGTGACAAGAACTAAATAAAATGACAAAAGAAGACTAAGATAGCTTCCATCGGATTGCCTTTTGAAACCTTGTCCTATAATTATTTTTTTAATTGTATTCTATTATTTGTGATTGTGATATAGAAAGAGTGGGCCACTTGTTAGAAGCATGATATCTATTTTTAATTAAAAGCGAATTTCTAACAGCGCTTCGAAAAGAGATAATAACATTTATTGATTATTGTAATGTATAAGTACTTTGTGCCTAATTTATTCTTCTTACTTGTTTTGTTTTTCCCTCATTAGTACTCTAGGTGTACTTCTTTGTACCTCGTGTGTACTTCATGTGTACTTTGTTTGTACTTCATGTGTACTTTGTACTTCGTTTGTTTGATTGACTTCACATTTTTCTTTCTTTCTATGACACATCCGCCGCGCGATACATCTCTGTAAAATAAAGATTATAGCACTATTTCAATAATAGAATATGCATCCTCTGATTGGGACTTCCTCAACTCAAGAAAATATTAAAAAACTGGAACAGACACAAAATAGAGATTCATAGCAAATGAATATTCACATTTGACTAGAGTAAGACCTTTAGTAAAATCACTAAATTTAGAAAGCCTTCAGGATAGAAGACTTAAAAGTAAAGTAGCAATTATACATAAAACACTGAACCATAATCTTCAAATACAAAAACAAAATTTAATAAAATACTCTGAAAGACACAAAGATAAAGGCACATTCCTCGTCCCATATGCTAGGACAAATTTGTACAAATACTCCTTCCCTGGCGCTATTAGAGCATGAAATGGGTTGCCTAAACTAGCTAGGAAAACCAGTGACTTGGCAGAATTTGGGTCATTGGTTAATATGCATGATGCGTAGGACGTAATCATCTTCTTTTTTGAAGTAACGTCTGTATTATAAGATAAGAAGATAAGATTCAGCTTAAATCTCGTCTAATAAAGTTACCTCCTTGTACGTGGCTACTGTCTCCAGGAGACACGTCTGGGCTACCCCTACGACAACTGCCAGGATGGCCTCTTGCTTCACGTGCCCAACCACACCTACACCTACACCATGCCTGCGTGTAAGATTGAATGCTACGTGGAGTTCACCTTGAAGAAATGTGGCTGCCGGGACTACTACATGCCTGGAAGTAAGTATTGCGGATTGGGATTGACTTGACTGTAGATACTGTTGACTCCCAACGGAGCAGAGGGACGCGACAGTACTGCGTCATCGGGGCTTTCCACAGCTGGGTCCATGACCATCCTATCTGACTTTGCTTTAGTGTCGTTGATGCTGTTAATTTTGTTGATGATGTTAATGTTGATGATGTTGTTGATGCTGCTAATGTTGATGATGTTGTTGATACTGTTAATGTTGATGATGTTGTTGATGCTGCTAATGTTGATGATGTTGTTGATGCTGCTAATGTTGATGATGTTGTTGATGCTGCTAATGTTGTGGATGATGTTAATGTTGATGATGTTATTAATGTTGTTGATGTTGTTAATGTTGATGATGTTGTTGATACTGTTAATGTTGATGATGTTGTTGATGCTGCTAATGTTGATGATGTTGTTGATGCTGCTAATGTTGATGATGTTGTTGATGCTGCTAATGTTGTGGATGTTGTTGATGCTGCTAATGTTGTGGATGATGTTAATGTTGATGATGTTATTAATGTTGTTGATGTTGTTAATGTTGATGATGTTGTTGATACTGTTAATGTTGATGATGTTGTTGATGCTGCTAATGTTGATGATGTTGTTGATGCTGATAATGTTGATGATGTTGTTGATGCTGCTAATGTTGTGGATGATGTTGATGTTTATGATGTTGTTCATACTGCTGATGTTGTTGATGCTGATAATGTTGATGATGTTAATGTCGATGATGTTGTTGATGCGGCTAATGTTGATGATGTTGTGGATGATGTTAGTGTTGATGTTGATACTATTGTTATCATTAATGTCGGTGTTGTTGATATTAATATTGCCCTTGTTGATGGTGTTACTACTAATTATGTTGTCGTTTTTATTGTGATGTTGGTGTTGCTGTTGTTGTAATTTGAAAACTGTCAAAACCTCTACACAAAAATTCACCAACGACTCTTCAATACGAGAAAGCTAAGAAAATTTAAACATCGACAAAACAATCATTAAAATTTTCTATACAGCAACCAGCAGCAGTCTAATTAACTTTGCCATCACCTGCTGATATGGTAATACTTCAGTGACACAAAGACTTAGACTAAATAGACTAATTAAAAAAGCATCGTATACCACTCGAACACAGCTACCAACTCTTGAAGAGCCTTTTCATGAAAGATGCCTTTCCAAAACACTTCTCGATTCTTAAAGATAACCTGCACCCATTAAACCACTGTTACATAAGATCTGAACGAAGTGGTCGTCTCCTTTCCATTAGGACTAAAACAGAAAGATTTAAAAACTCCTTCATCCCACCTTTGGTCAGAGTGTTACAAGATCAGCTGTCGTCATCGAGAAGTACATAGAAGTCAAATTCATAAAGCGCTGGTTTTGAGTGTGTATGTGTTTTCGTGTGTGAATGTTGTTCGAATTGTTCATCCATATTGTTTTTTTAAAGTAGTTACGCTGATGTTGTCTGTCAGTCGTAGTCAAACTGAATTTCCATTTGATTGGATCAATAAAAAAATTATCTTATTTTATCTTATCTTATTAATCTTGTCATTACTGCGGTTGATGTATTGATATTTGTAGCAATAAAATCATCATCATCTGACTCTTGACTATCGTCGTAGGGGGTGCTGGGAATGTTCGGGCACTCAACTCCATCCACCTATCCTGGTCAGCAGCTTTTAGGATTATCAAATGATAAAACTAACGAAAAGGAATAAAAAAATCGTTTTACTTACTGTCACAGATTACATTATAGAATTGTTTGTACATTTCACTTTTGAAAGTAAAATAAGCCCTCGACATGAGTCTCGGGATTTAATCCTCAAATTTAGACACTTGACATTCAAGTCAGGATTTACCCAAGGGACGTAATTAGTATGTTTAAAATCTATTGGTTGATTTGAATTTAAACAAAGACATTTTTGAAAAGAGTTAGCGCCAGAGAATTGGCGGTAGTAAGAAAGTAAAGTTAGTCGATAAAATAGTGTCCTTGTAGTCAGTCACGTTTCTAAGAGCTCTGATCTAAAGCCTTTGTAATATGTTTCATGCTCATTGATTTATAATTTGTACATAAGCTGTACTTACGTTATATTTAAATAAAGTTCCAGAGTTTTGTTTTATCAAAGAATCGTCAATTGTGATTCTAGATCTTCATTTTTTGTTAACTATTGAATTCAAGTAAAATCCCCAGCATCACAACACATCGTACCATCTGCATGTTGTGACACTTACCTAAAAAAATAGATTTAAAAAACAAGAAATGAATAATAAAATGTACAGAATAATATTTTTTTTAATTGACCATGACTCGAAGTATTTGCTGCCAAACTGAGACATTTGTAGTTTAGTTTTGTAGGTTTTTGTTTCAGCACTATCTGAAGTAGAGTTTATGTAGCAGAATCTAGCAACGACCATATCTTACTTGAACGGAATGCTAAAACTTAGTAAGACTAATGTATTAGACTTTATTTGTCCATGACACCATTGTGACTAATTCAAAACGTCCTTCACATTGCCAGACTCTCCAGTGTGCACCTTTAAAGAATATGTCTCCTGCCTTAGGACTGTGCAAAGTGAGTACTGTAGTTTATGCGTTGTATTCGGGTGATTGTTGATTGATTTGCATTCTGGCAATAGATTTACATATAGGTGACTGTTGTTTGATTTACATGCTGACAATAGATTTACATATAGGTGACTGTTGTTTGATTTACATACTGGCAATGGATTTGCAATTAGGTGACTGTTGATTGATTTGCATGCTGACAATAGATTTACATATAGGTGCCTGTTGATTGATTTGCATGCTGACAATTGATTTACATATAGATGACTGTTGTTTGATTTACATGCTGGCAATGGATTTGCAATTAGGTGACTGTTGATTGATTTGCATGCTGACAATAAATTTACATATAGGTGACTGTTGATTGATTTACATGCTGACAATAGATTTACATATAGGTGACTGTTGTTTGATTTACATGCTGGCAATGGATTTGCATATAGGTGCCTGTTGATTGATTTGCATGCTGACAATAGATTTACATATAGGTGCCTGTTGATTGATTTGCATGCTGACAATTGATTTGCATATAGGCGACTGTTGATTGATTTACATGCTGACAATTGATTTACATATAGGTGCCTGTTGATTGATTTGCATGCTGACAATTGATTTGCATATAGGCGACTGTTGATTGATGTACTTACTAATGATTGATTTACATATTGGTGACTGTTTATTTATTTACAATCTGGTGATTGATTTAAATATACGAATCTGTCTATTGATTTGTATCCTGATGATTGATAACATATAGGTGACTGTTGATTGATTTATATATAGTTGATTTTTATTGATTAGCAGGCGATCGTAGATTGATTTTTTTTTATTCACATGCAGATGATTAATGATTAATTTACAAACAGTTGATCGTTGAAGATTCACAGACGTGTTTAATATGTTACTATTGAAAGTGTTATTAAACACTACCTTTTATAAGTATGTCTATATCTCCTGCTCAGAAACCTACGATGCCTTGGAAGATAAAATCTGTGATTGCTACACCCCGTGTGCGTCAGAGAACGTGGAAGTCTCGTATTCCTATGGCGCCCTGTCCAAACTAGCCACCAGCAAAATTAAAAAAGGTAATACCAGGAGCAATCTTTTTCTTTCTGTTGTCATTTAGAAACGTTCTATTCAAAACCGTATAGACCATAAACAAGTAATATACATTTTTTTTTTTAAATCCTCCTTACGTAACACTATGTTTTCACCATCCGAAAATAAATAAACACTCTTTTTGCCATAATTATTTACCATATTCTGGAGAATCAACGCTGGTATCGTCAGTTAGGAGAGAAAGAGTTAATACATGTTATATTAGAAAAAAAAACAACTCTTTACTCCTCTCCAATTCCCCACGGACATATCCTGGTCAAGCGAATGTATAAATTCATTTAGAGTAGATCTATAGACATTTCAAAGGATAGACCTGGCTTACAAAGCGGTGCGCGAAATGTTTCTGAATGTCTATTTATATATCAAAACGTTTTAATGAACAGCGCCTACATGCGGGAATAGCCGCTGTCGTATGTCCGTTGAAGATAGAGATTGTCAAGACCAAATTTAATTTTACAAGATATTTCGAAAAAATTATAACAGTCAAAATAGAGTTTTCCCAGTGTGGCCAATGAGCTAGTAATCTTTTACCAAAGATCAACTGTCAAATTTTTTACTAGCCAATGAGCTAGTAATCTTTTACCAAATATCAACTGTCATATTTTTAGGAAATTCGTTAGAGCCGTTTTCGAGAACTTTGTTCACCAACCAAGGTTTTTTTTTTTTTTTTTTTTTTTGAATCGTTGAAGAATTTGAAAACTGAATAGAGGAAATGTAAACATTAGAATGTGAAATTGAATAAACAGGTTAATGAGGAAGAGTCATTTCATCGAAACCAATTTATTCTCTCTCTGTCTCTTTCTTTGTCTCTCTCTCTCTCTCTCTCTGTCTCTCTGTCTCTTTCTTTGTCTCTCTCTCTGTCTCTCTCTATATCTCTCTCTGTATCCCTCTGTGTGTGTGTGTGTCTCTCTCTCTTTCTTTGTCTCTCTCTCTGTCTCTCTGTCTCTGTATATCTCTCTGTCTCTCTCTGTCTGTCTCTCTGTCTCTCTCTGTATCCCTCTGTGTGTGTCTCTCTCTGTATCCCTCTGTGTGTGTCTCTCTCTGTATCCCTCTGTGTGTGTCTCTCTATGTATCCCTCTGTGTGTGTCTCTCTCTGTCTCTCTATATGTCTCTCTCTGTCTCTCTCTGTATCCCTCTGTGTGTGTCTCTCTATGTATCCCTCTGTGTGTGTCTCTCTCTGTCTCTCTATATGTCTCTCTCTGTCTCTCTCTGTATCCCTCTGTGTGTGTCTCTCTCTGTATCCCTCTGTGTGTGTCTCTCTATGTATCCCTCTGTGTGTGTCTCTCTCTGTCTCTCTATATGTCTCTCTATATGTCTCTCTCTGTCTCTCTCTGTATCTCTCTCTCTCTCTCTCTGTCTCTCTCTGTCTCCCTCTTCCTCTTTGTCTCTCTCTGTATCTCTCTCTCTCTGTCTCTCTCTCTCTCTTCTAGTAACTCTCTCCTCCTCTCTGCAGACGACTTAGATAAAATACTTGGCCGCTTCAAACGAGCTCTTGATGTAACTGAATACATCAGCTCCGAAAAGATTTACAAGAAAATATTGTATCAAAATTTTACAGACTTTTCCAGTCGAGTGACAACATTGTACGACGAACAGCTGTCAACTTTGAGTCGACTTCAACAGGTCAGTTGTCATCGTTATGAAACGTTTGTCGTCACTTTATTTCTGTGTAACAATTTGATCAACAAAATGTGTTCGTTTGGCTGTAGTAGTTATTTCGAGGACTTCAGAAATGTTGTGTCTTTTGGCGGGAAGAAGAACTACAAAATCCTTGCAAACTACTCACTTTTCATCGGTCTGTAGACTTTCGTCGTGGTGGTGCTGTGATGGTAGGGGGTGCTGTGATAGAAGGGGGGTGCTGTGATGGTAGGGGTGCTGTGATAGAAAGGGGGGGGTGATGATAGGGGGTGCTGTGATGGTCGGGCATGCTGTGTTGGTAGGGGTGCTTTGATTGTAGGGGTGCTGTGATTGTAGGGTCTGTGATGGTAAGTGTGCTGTGATGGTAGGGGGGTGCTGTGATAGTTGAAGGTGCTGTGATAAAAGGGGGTGCTGTGATGGTAGGGGTGCTGTGATGGTAAGTGTGCTGTGATGGTAGGGGGGTGCTGTGATAGTTGAAGGTGCTGTGATAGTAGGGGTGCTGTGATAAAAGGAGGGTGCTGTAATAGTAGGGGGTGCTGTGATGGTAGGTGGTGCTGTGATTGTAAGGGGTGCTGTGATATTTCGCGTAACAAAATGCCTCCTATCTTTCCGGTCATCAGTTGTTCAGATACCAAGATAACAAGAGAGAGGACGGCGCATTCTTTTACTTCGTCCAACCAGCTTTTCTATGGATGACCTTTTTTTTTGCTCTCCCTCCCCTGTACCATGAAGGATGACTTTTGACAGTGAGTCATGTCTTACAATATCTTATCTTCTAAAATAGAGACGATATACTTCTCAAAAAGATGACCAACCCAGCTCAGTTTTTGTCTCGCACACTATTGAGGAGCTCCTCCTTTGGGCCAGACAGAGTATAAGTAGTAAAAATGTTCCTTTCAGACCTTGTGATCGAAAGGGCAGATGATGTAAAGGTCATCTGTTTCTGTAGTCTAGGGTTGACAAGGGTGTCATGTGGCCAGCACAACGACAAACCGCGTTTTTTACTTTTCCCCAACTAATGGCAGTCACCCATTAGAATACTTATGATCATGCCGCTGATAACTCCTGACGATCATCTTTCACTTTATTTTATATTTCAATCGCTCTTTCTTGAAAATGGGCGAGTCATATTTAGCCATTATAAAGTTCCTTCTACAATAATGTAAAAAAAAATGTTGGAATAAACTTAGACTGTCATACGTGCATCTAAGAATGTTAGCTGGAGAACCTTTGCAAAGCAGCGTTCCTAAGTAAAAAAAAGGAACAACTTTTATTTTTTCAATGGTATTTACATCGAAATATTGATCAGAGCTGACATAGATCGTGTGTCACTCTTTCAACTGACAAGTAAAAACAACAAAATTCAAACTTTTATTTTCTTTCTATTTCTAGATATAGCAAAGTATACAATGGGGCAAAAGCAAAAAGACACCCATTTGTCTGTTCTGCTTAATTTTAATTCTTTCATTTTATATGTATTTTTTATTTGTTTTTAGCTTATATTATATAGAATAGATATTCAACTAATTCAAAAAAGGTTTTACATCGTCAAAAACAAAGAAAACAAATTCCATGGTCTCTCACGAGAAGTAACATGCTAGCTCAGAAATTGTTCATTGTTCATTTGGTTGTCTTATTCTCCAGCTTTAAACATCATGGTCATTGTTATTTGTTGTAGACACATGTACGAATACATGTATCATACATGTCCTCACATGACAAACGATGAACCAGGGATTCTTCCGAAGGCAGCCGTTTTCAGTTTTCATGGAAGCCTGGAAGCCAAAGAAATCCCGGGGAAATACAATGCTAAATGTTTTTGTTGGTGCGTTTCCAAGTTGACAGATCAGCGTGAATCTTCATTGTTCTTATGTTGCTATGTTCAACACTATAAACTTAAAACTGGGCTAATCAATGCAAACAATGTTCCTGGACATCAGTCAGTCATTACGTTGCGGATGAGGCGTGTGTTCGGCGCCCTTGTATACACGTCCAAAAGAACCTTATTAATGTGACCGTTTTTCCACCTCACCATCGTAGAAACCTCCACAAGTGGGCAGAACTGCACCGGCTTCCAGATGTCAAACGTTCATCAAAACCAAGATTGAAGCCAAACAGCACTGCAGTGAGCTCGTGGGAATTTAGTGGACTAGATATAAGTAGGTTATGAATACAAGCATGGCTGGTCTGGCGATAGTTTTTTTTCCCCGATGAAGACCCGGGGCAACAAATCTGCACCAATTGACACGAGGAGGTCCTGGAGTTGTGTTAGAATCACCGCAGACTGAGAAGATAAAATGTAGCATTGCAATGTGCTCACGAGGAATTTAGTGGACTAGATATAATCTACGTTGCACAGGATTTTCTATTATGTCTAGGGCAGGGGTCGGCAACCTATAGAGTCGGAAGAGCCAAAAATTACAATTTACTAAATTTCAAAGCTTTTAAAGAGCCACAAAATGTTTTCTTTTCTTTCCAACTATAAATAGTACTTGCATAAATAAAAGTTCTTTGATAAATAAAACGAATCTATTTATTCATAAGAAAAAAAAATATTTATTTATATGTGACTAGTGTATTTCCTAACAAATTAGATAATATATATATATATATATAAACGATTAGCAGATTCTCTTTTATTTTTTTCCTGTCATACTTCTGGCTTCATCAGTTGCTTTTGAAAGGATTTTATGTAAATCGATCTTGTTGTCTTCAAGGCATTTTTGCAAATCTTCTCCTCTAGTTCTAGTCTAGTCATGAGAGCGGTAGCAATCCTTTGGAAGACATATACCTGACAAAAAAAGCCAACTTGTGTCATGTCTTGTATGTCGCAAGACACATCTATATCAAGTGGTAATATGTTACATTTGAAGACATGGGTGGGGTGCAGTGAAAAGCGAGTACAAGTGGCTGATCTTAGTTGATCGATTCAATTTTTTTTTCGATAAAATTAATATTTGAGTATGGAACTAAAGAGCCGCATGTGGCTCGCGATCCGCAGATTGCCGACCCCTGGTCTAGGGCCTCTAGGACCTAGGCTGGCTAAAATGTCACCTTATTCTTATTAATAAAATCAGTAACAGAATTTGACTCATGGAGTAACTAGAAGCGTGATAATTTAATATATACATTAGTTGAAACATTCATCTCTATATTGGTATCATTAAAGTTGAATAATTGTCTTAGCTAATTATTTTTATAATCCTTAAAATATGTTATTTTGTATACAAGTATGATACACACAAAAATACACGAAACAAAAAATTAAGAATTTTTGTACAACCAAGAAAAAGAAGTTAATCTTTAGCATTTAAACAAATCATTCGAATCATTTATAAGGAACAAATGTACATCCTGGAAGAGTTTTCCCTAAATTATTAACCTCAACATCTTGTAAATTGCAAAAGGGGCGCGGTGACTGAACCTGAGATTCTGGGTTTGAATCTCGATGAAAACTGGGATTTTTTTTTTATTTCGCCACTGAGTCCACCCATGGGTACCTGAGTTGGGGAAAGTAAAGGTGGTTGGTCCTTGTGCTGGCCACATGAACTTAACATCATCTGCCCCATAGATCGCAAGGTCTGAAATGGAAACTTTTTTAAGAACAAAACTAATAAATACTCACAAAATAAAATATGTTGCCTTCTTTCATCAGAAACTCCTAGAGGTCAGTGATAAGGCCAACCAGATCTACCATATCAGACTTGATTTACTCTGGGCACAGGTCAACCTGGTCAGGAAATATTTCATTGAGCCGAGGCGAACTATGGACGCCATAACTATAGGTGAGTTCAAACGAAGTCTGGACACTTAATAGAGGTGAGTTCAAACGATGTCTGGACACTTAATAGAGGTGAGTTCAAACGAAGTCTGGACACTTAATAGAGGTGAGTTCAAACGAAGTCTGGACACTTAATAGAGGTGAGTTCAAACGATGTCTGGACACTTAATAGAGGTGAGTTCAAACGAAGTCTGGACACTTAATAGAGGTGAGTTCAAACGAAGTCTGGACACTTAATAGAGGTGAGTTCAAACGAAGTCTGGACACTTAATAGAGGTGAGTTCAAACGAAGTCTGGACACTTAATAGAGGTGAGTTCAAACGAAGTCTGGACACTTAATAGAGGTGAGTTCAAACGAAGTCTGGACACTTAATAGAGGTGAGCTCAAACGAAGTCTGGACACTTAATAGAGGTGAGTTCAAACGAAGTCTGGACACTTAATAGAGGTGAGCTCAAACGAAGTCTGGACACTTAATAGAGGTGAGCTCAAACGAAGTCTGGACACTTAATAGAGGTGAGTTCAAACGAAGTCTGGACACTTAATAGAGGTGAGTTCAAACGAAGTCTGGACACTTAATAGAGGTGAGTTCAAACGAAGTCTGGACACTTAATAGAGGTGAGTTCAAACGAAGTCTGGACACTTAATAGAGGTGAGCTCAAACGAATTCTGGACACTTAATAGAGGTGAGTTCAAACGAAGTCTGGACACTTAATAGAGGTGAGTTCAAACGAAGTCTGGACACTTAATAGAGGTGAGTTCAAACGAAGTCTGGACACTTAATAGAGGTGAGTTCAAACGAAGTCTGGACATTTAATAGAGGTGAGTTCAAACGAAGTCTGGACACTTAATAGAGGTGAGTTCAAACGAAGTCTGGACACTTAATAGAGGTGAGTTCAAACGAAGTCTGGACACTTAATAGAGGTGAGTTCAAACGAAGTCTGGACACTTAATAGAGGTGAGTTCAAACGAAGTCTGGACACTTAATAGAGGTGAGTTCAAACGAAGTCTGGACACTTAATAGAGGTGAGTTCAAACGAAGTCTGGACACTTAATAGAGGTGAGTTCAAACGAAGTCTGGACACTTAATAGAGGTGAGTTCAAACGAAGTCTGGACACTTAATAGAGGTGAGTTCAAACGAAGTCTGGACACTTAATAGAGGTGAGTTCAAACGAAGTCTGGACACTTAATAGAGGTGAGTTCAAACGAAGTCTGGACACTTAATAGAGGTGAGTTCAAACGAAGTCTGGACACTTAATAGAGGTGAGTTCAAACGAAGTCTGGACACTTAATAGAGGTGAGTTCAAACGAAGTCTGGACACTTAATAGAGGTGAGTTCAAACGAAGTCTGGACACTTAATAGAGGTGAGTTCAAACGAAGTCTGGACACTTAATAGAGGTGAGTTGAAGCGGCTGAATGTTTTTGGTAGCCAAGGCAACCAGAAGCTATCCGTTTAGGGTTAGTTCAGGTTCGCCGTCATACCTAAAAATCATGTATGGCTGGCATGTCCCTGTAGACACTCTGGTCAGGATGGCCAGACGGAAATAAGATTTCAATCGGGAGTGTTCTATGCAAAACTAGACTGTGCTATATAAAAAAGACAGGTCTGAATAGAAAAGTTGTGAAGTTGAATGTTTAAGGATTTAAACGATTGACCTTTTGTCTACGAAAACATATTTATCATGTATCATCAAATAGGTAGATGTTAAATCCTATTAACATGATTTTCTAGTATTCAGTACAAATCCTATTGCCTTGAACTTTTCAAATTTAATTTTAAATAGATGTCAGTAATACTAAATAGAAATCTTTAATACGAGCCGACCCGCGGCGTAGCATACGTGTCATTGTATCAATTAGTTTTGATCAGTCATGTTGTTAAAGTTGTAATAGATATCTAACTAACATAAATCTGTGCGATTAGAAATATTTTGTACCATGTGTTTTTCTTTAGTCAACTTAACGCTTTTAGAATTCTCAATAACTTAATAATTTTTGTTTACATTTTTACGACTTCAATTCGAACTCGTGGCTCAAGCCTCCCCAAGTACTTCAACTAACCACTTTGCCAGCACTGGCGGATCCAGGGGGGGGGGGGGGGGCGGTAGGGGCGATCGCCCCCCCCCCCCCCCCACTCGGCCGACCCCCCCCCCCCCCCCCCCCAGGGAGGGGGCGGACGAACTTTAGTATAGGATTCACACAATTTGTATACGAATTTATTACTTATGTTAAAAAAATATACTAATTATTTATATTTCAACATATTTTTAGATTATTTCGCCCCCCCCCCTCTAGTATGTTGACCGATTTGGTGGAGTCGGGAGGGGGCGATGGTATCAATTCCGCCCCCCCCCCTACACTTTCGAGTGGGGGGGGCGGTCCAATTTATTGGTAGAAATCACAGCCTGCTAACAAATCAATTAAATATCTATATCCCTGTAACTTGTTATTGATAACCGATCTTTATATTATGTCGTTCCCTGTTTGCCGATTGGTGGGGGGGGGGGGCGAATACCTCTTCTGCCCTTCCCACCTAAACCCTTTGAGTGGGGGGGGGCGGTCCGTTTTTATGGAGAAATCATAGTTTGTGAACAAAATTAGTTGAATTAATATATACATTTTATATTATGTCGCTCCCTTTCTGGTATTTTGGCCGATTCGGTGGGGTGAGGGGGGGGGCGATTGCATGTACTGCCCTCCCCACTCTAGCTCTCTGAGTGCTGGGGGGGGGCGGTCCTATTTTTGTGGAGAATCATAGTTTGTGAATAAAATTAGTTGAATATCTATATAATATAAACTACGTATTGATATGTGACCCATTGTAAATATGTCGTACCACACTCTAATCTCAAATTGTATCATTAGTAGCCTAAATTTAAATGAAAAAGGGTTGTACCAGGTGGGAGGGGCGATACATGCAATCGCATTTCCCCCATCGGACAAATCAATACTTTTTCTTTTTGTATTATAGTTAAGAAATTAAAAAATTAAAAAAATCTGTCACTAATATAATTTATATAAACTATAAATTAAATTCTTATATCGAGTCGCCCCACCCATATTCTTTAATGCCAAATGCAATCTTTAGCAGAAATTAGTAAAGGAGCGAGGATTAATCGTTTTCACTCTACCGCCATTCCCATTTCCAGACAGAGTTTTTGTAATTTCACATCAAGTTATCATAAGTATTTTAAGAAAGACTTTGCATTGGAAAAGTTAGAATTTAAACGAAATTTTTCAGTATAAGAGTCATGATTGAGATGAGTTCTAAACTCAAATAACGTTTTCATAGTCGCCTTTTCCCAACCTTTACTCAATCTGATATTTTTCTAGCTAAATAAATTTGGGACTATAACTCACAATTTATACTAGAGTTTTCTTGAATACTATTTATCGAATAAGTTTTTTTTCGGCGGCGATCCTCAAAGCAAAAATCTAAATACGTGGGGTATCCTATCTTTTCAAGGAACAAATCGGTTTTATTTGCAATGTATTCAGGGACTATAAATTCATATTAGAATATTTTAATAGTATGAATAATGAGCTTCAGGTCAGGAAAATGCGTTTCTGCAGAAAAGAATGCAAAAAAAACGCTTTTGGCGTCGGGGCTTCGCCCCGAACTTCATTTATGGGTAATGAGTTGTAGATGTCACGAGAATGCGTTTCTGCAGAGAAGAATGCAAGAAAACGCTTTTGGCGTCGGGGCTTCGCCCCGAACTTCATTTATGGGTAATGAGTTGTAGATGTCAGGAGAATACGTTTCTGCAAGGAAGAATGCAAGAAAACGCTTTTGGCGTCGGGGCTTCGCCCCGTACTCCATTGATGAATAATGAGCTTTACTTGTCAGGAGAATGCGTTTCTGCAGTGAAAAAAGCAAGAAAACGCTTTTGGCGTCGGGGCTTCGCCCCGAACTACATTGTGAAGAATGAGCTGTACTTGTTAGGAGAATGCGTATCTGCAGTCAAAAAAGCAAGAAAACGCTTATGGGGTCGGGGCTTCGCCCCGAACTCCATTGATGAATAATGAGCTGTACTTGTCAGGAGAATGCGTTTCTGCAGTGAAAAAAGCAAGAAAACGCTTATGGCGTCGGGGCTTCGCCCCGAACTTCACCAGAGAACCTTATAGCACTGCCCCAGTTGTTTTGTTTTTCGCCGAAGGTTGAGAAATGCTGCTTTTTTTATTCTCATATTTATATATATATATATATATATATATATATATATATATATATATATATATGTGTGTGTGTGTGTGTGTATGTGTGCGTGTGTGTGTGTGTGCGCGCGCGCGCACTGTATGCACGTTTATGCGTAGGGTTAGGGTTTACTGGGCGTTAGGGTTAGGGTTTGGAAAAAAATCGCCCCCCCACTCCAAAGTTCTGGATCCGCTAGTGTTTGCCAGTGAAGTACTTATGAAAATAGAAGGTTTTATTTGTTAGTCTCCAACGTTTAAGCGACGTCCTAATTCTCGACACAAAAGTATAAAGGGAACTAATTCAACTTTTGCCACCTCATCTGTCAAGTGCTATTTCTTTTCTTTGTTCGCTACCAAATTGTTGAACTCTTCTACCAGGTAAAGTGATTAATGATGTACATCTGTTCTCACAACAAATGCTTCACTATGTGGAAATGTTGGATGTGGAGGCTAACAATACCACACGAAGTCTAGTCTATAACACAGTCATGGGTGAATTGAAGGCCAGGTGAGTGAGGGTTAAATGATTATATTTGGTGGCTGAGTGTTTAAACGCTTAGATCGAATGACAGTAGGCTGTGGGTTTGAGTAGAGTGGCGAAAGAAATATGTATACGATGAACTGACCTCGATTTGGGCTACATGTGTTACAGCCACCTCAAGCTAGAATCCTTAGACACGCTTCACAGTTTCAACTGTCTACCCCTTCCCCCAATGGTGTCAATGCATTGGATTTGGATTTTTGGCACATCGGCATAACTCAGGCCATGTCTTGCCCAGCCCATTCATGAGTTTTACTAGTCAAAGCCAATCGTTTGAAATTCCGATACAGTTATTAGAGAAAGAACGAGAGAAAGACAGAGAGAGAGAAAGAGAGATAAAGAGCCTAAATTTTTCTACCTAAAAAAACCTGGTGTAAAATACCAGTTCTCAAGTAATTGTTCGTAACTAATGGAATATTATGAGACATGACTTCTATTTAGGTTAAAAACTTTACAGAGGTACAATTTGAAAATAAGATCCTTTTTTGTTATAAGGTCACTTTTGTTATAATGTCACTTTTCTTGGGGTCTAATAGATCCTGCTACTGTTATCCAAGAATTAATTAACAAAGTAAAGGTGAAAGTTCTATATCGAGACGTTTCAATTTGTGATTAAGACATCAAATACCATACCATTACACACACACACAGAGACACACACAGACACAAACACACACACACACACACACACACATATATATATATATATATATATATATATATATATATATATATATATATATATATATATATATATATATATATATATATATATATATATAGATAGATAGATAGATAGATAGATAGATAGATAGATAGATAGATAGATAGATAGATAGATAGATAGATAGATAGATAGATAGATAGATAGATATTGAGAGAGAGAGATAGCGATATAGTTATAGGTATTTCTTGTGTATACTCTAATTAGATCTCAACTCATCAACATGAGTCTCACAAATTTTGATGACATGAAGTTAGCATACATCTCTGGCGTACCTGTCATAAATGACAGTGTCATCATGTCGTTTGGAATTGACACTGACACCGAGATAGCCTGGGTAAGTGACTTAACTTAAAAGAAATGCCACGCCAAGGTGAAGGTCACACTCCGACCCTTAACGTAAGCACTAGAAGTCTGTTTAAAGTTATATTTTGAGAACCGTCGATCACAGAATAAGTCGGTATGATTGTATTTTACAATGAACGAGTATTCCCTCTCTGGCACTGCCAGGGTCGAGGTTCATTAGATGGACACGAAATTCACTGTATTAATTATGTCCTCTGAGGATTTTTCTGCTGCAGTATCTCCCCTGACCGGCGACGTGAATCTTCTTATCTTATCTTATCTTATATAATACAGACGATACTTCAAAAAAGAAGATGATAACGTGCATTTAGTCATGCATATTAACCAAATGATTTAAATTATGCCAAGTCACTGGTTTTCCTGGCTAGCTCAGGCAACCCATTCCATGCTCTAATAGCACTAGGGAAGAAGGAGTATTTGTACAAATTTGTCCTAGCATATGGGACGAATGGGATGTTATGGGCCTTGAATGTGTCTGCGAGGTCAGTATAGACCTTATTAGATACTCAGTTGACAGGTATATTTTAAGATGTTTTCAATAAATTTGACATTTTCAGGACCGATTCACCAATTTAAAAAATTTACTTGGGTTCCAAAATTTCTCTTCACCAGAATGTCACCTTATAAAATCTCTCCTGGCCAAGTGGGTTGCACTCCTTACAGTCTTTACGATGGTCCCAGGTTTAAACCCCTCCTCTACTCTTGTCGCTTTGCTGAAGATGTGGAAATTAGAACTGTTGGTTGTTGAAAGTCAGTTGGCAAGTCAGATGTGGAGATTAGAACTCTTGGTTGTTGTAAGAAAGTTGGCAAGTCAGATGTGGAGATTAGAACTCTTGGTTGTTGTAAGTTGGCAAGTCAGATGTGGAGATTAGAACTCTTGGTTGTTGAAAGAAAGTTGGCAAGTCAGATGTGGAGATTAGAACTGTTGGTTGTTGAAAGAAAGTTGGCAAGTCAGATGTGGAGATTAGAACTCTTGGTTGTTGAAAGAAAGTTGGCAAGTCAGATGTGGAGATTAGAACTCTTGGTTGTTGTAAGTTGGCAAGTCAGATGTGGAGATTAGAACTGTTGGTTGTTGAAAGAAAGTTGGCAAGTCAGATGTGGAAATTAGAACTGTTGGTTGTTGTAAGAAAGTTGGCAAGTCAGATGTGGAGATTAGAACTCTTGGTTGTTGAAAGTTGGCAAGTCAGATGTGGAGATTAGAACTCTTGGTTGTTGAAAGAAAGTTGGCAAGTCAGATGTGGAGATTAGAACTCTTGGTTGTTGAAAGAAAGTTGGCAAGTCAGATGTGGAGATTAGAACTCTTGGTTGTTGAAAGAAAGTTGGCAAGTCAGATGTCGTACAATGATTTTGTTTCATGATCGGCAGAGTCTCATTCCCAAGAAACTTCTACACACTGCAATGAATCGATCCTTGGAGATGAGTCGGATGGAGCAACTGGTCATTGATTCTGTTGAACAACTTCAAGACATATTTACAGACATGATGGACGTCATTACACTGACCTATGAAACCAGAAGTCCAGTACTTGAAAGTATTAAAGTAAGCATTCTATTTGTAGATTTATGAAAATTTTAACTCTGTCTCTCAGTAATTTATGTCCATGATGCGATGGAATTATTCATTTGCTCATTTGTAGTTCACTCCCCTGTTCTAAAACTTTCTGATCAGAAAACATTTTATTTGGCATAGAATTAAATGTGTTTCCATGCTCTTTTTATATAACACAAAGTAATGTTTATAAAACCAAAAAAAAATAATTTAATATGGTCCAATCAACGATGGTATCGTCAATTAGGAGAAGAAGAGTTGAATACGTTTTATTTATAAATACAGTTCTAATGATACACTTGCCAAGAGTGGGAGAACAAACTCACAATTAAACATTACACTCTATCCAGAAGAAATGAAGAAACTAATAGTGAATAAAATAAATGAGAAATGGACAAGCTCTCATCCGAATCACAAGAAAGATGATGCCTATTATAAGCTATCCCGACAAGATCAACGTCCAATCTTTCGACTCAGGACCGGACACAACAGAATGAGACTACATATAGGGTGCATCAAAAAATGTATACACACTTTGAACTGTCATAGACAATTTATTTCCAGTTCTACATTGATAAATTTCTGGACATGGAAAGCTTAATGTCTAATAGGAAAAATAACTTGATTAATGACAATTCAAAGTGTGTATACATTTTTCTTTGACGCACCCTGTATGTACCGGAAGCTCAAAATTGAAACCAGTGAAATCTGCCCATGCTGACCATGTCCTCCAAAACTGCACTCTTACCAAGAGGCCCGTACAAGACACTGAACCCAAAACACCCCAATAGAAAGAAAACTATGTGGAGAGCTCCCTGAATTGGAAACCAGTTCATCTCATATATTGGTCTAGTCATCAAAACGCTCCAACATAATAATGAGAACGAGGAAGAAGAAGAAGAAGTTCTAATGAGAACTTTGTCTTGAGAAGTGCTCCTCATTCTATCGACTGCCTAAATATTTCCTATTTCGCTTGAAAACGTCCAGCCACTAAGGATTTGAATGTCTGGATTCTCCATCTTCCCAGTTTGTTTCGATAACAAAATAAAGTCTTAGTCCTACATTTTATGTCACTCAGAAACTGCGTAAAAAATATTTTTTTTACTATAGCAATATAAAGAAGGTGCGGTGGCCTGGTGGTAAAACGCTTGGCTTTCAAGGGTTCAAATCCTTGTAAAGACTGGTATTTTTTTGGTATCTTTAGGGCGACTCTGAGTCCATCCAGCTCTAATAGGTGCCTGACTTTAGTTGGATAAAGGTAAAGGCGGTTGGTTGTTGTGCTGGCCCCACGAAACTTTCGTTAACCGTCTGCCACATAAACAGATGTGATTAGCTTTACATCATCTGCCCCATAGATCATAAGGTCTGAAAGTATCTTTACTTTTGTTTTTTTTACTACTTTTATTATAATTGATTTCTGGGATTTTTTTAAAGTACTTCTATTCAACTCATAACTTCGTGGAAGCTTCCTGGACCTTCTGGATGGGCAGAGCCTGGTAACGGATCTCGAAAAGGGCTATAACGCTATTGACAGTTTGGAAAAGAATCATTATCTCGTTTGCCAAACTGGGAAAACCCTTATCCCATTGCGTTTTTTTTTTAAATTTATCATTCATTAGTTATTAGGAGAAAAACAATCGATCTATAAGTTATACAAAGAAGATTTTTTTTAAATAGAGTATTTTTAATGTTATCTTCTTATATAATACAGACGTTACTTCAAAAAAGAAGATGATTACGTCCTACGCATCATGCATTCAGTCATGGATATTAACCAATGACTTAAATTCTGCCAAGTCACTGGTTTTCCTGGCTAGCTCAGGCAACCCATTCCATGCTCTAATAGCGCTAGGGAAGAAGGAGTATTTGTACAAATTTGTCCTAGCATATGGGACGAGGAATGTGCCTTTATCTTTGTGTCTTTCAGAGTATTTTATTAGATTTTGTTTTTGTATGTTGTTCTTTATGTTTCTTCCCTTGATAGGACACTTTGGTAAAGTTCAAATCTCTTTGCGAGAATTACTTCGTGGCAAGTCAAGTTTTATTCGCAGAGACTGTCGAGTGGCCCCTGGTGGAACTGAACTCACAGAAAGAGAATCTGCAGAGCGCTAAGCATGCGTGTGACAAACTTTTTAAAGTGACCAGCGAGACTCTGTCCGGAGTTATCGATCTTGTGACTGAGACGAACAACGTGTCTGTCCACTTTTACTCGAGGCTCGGCGCAAACATTTCCAGCTATCTCGCGTCTGTGAATACTACCTCCAAGTTTGTCCTGGCGGATCTAATGCTGGGGAGAGAGAGCGAAGCAGCCAGTGATCAACTCCAACTCTTCAACAACGAACTGGTCGACTACCTCTTCGAGCTCAACTCTGGCCTCAATGGAATATCGTCCTGCTTGGCGGAGAACGCCCGGGCTGTTAGCGAAGACGGAAGTATCCATAGAGCCTTTGAAAAGAAAAGCCAGGAACATGGGGTATCGCTGGAGAATATTACTCAGCTAGTTAGTATCGATATTGTCAAACTTTGCGACGTGGTTACGAATGTGAGAGAAATGAAAGGTGCCAACGATCAGCTGCTGAAATTAGTCAGTTGTTTAAGGGACGATTTAACAGAATTTAAAAGTCAATTAAACATGGACTTGTCTTTTTACAGGTAAGTATGTCTTCTTTTTTTGTTTATTGGTAAGCGAATGTGCTTTTACAGAAAAGCATGTTTAGCCACTGTCATTCGAATAGATAATCTCAAAGTGTGTGTCATTGTGCGGAGTATTCAGTTCAACTATTCAGTAACAATCATTTGTTAACTCATCCAGCTGTGTGTAACAATGTTCCGAAAACATGTTGACAATCTTTTAGTCCTAAATAAAAGTCTGTCTCGAGGACAATAGATTAGAGGCGGTGTAGCAGTTCCCGGGGACTTTCGCGAGTGTATTGTTAGGGTCTCGAATATTTTTGTGATGGTCTCATTCAGCTGTCGGTGGCATAAGATTCTTTTTATCGAGAGCCCCCCCCCCTAAAGCGTGGAGCTAAGGATGATCGCCACTCTCTCCACCCCCAAAGGCCGCCTTTGAATTTGTTTTACATGTTTCGGATGTTCCTGTTGAAGATAGTTTACTTCCTAGTCCAAACCTCCCGCAGGACGACGGGGGATGGGAGCGGGCAGGATTTGAACCCTCGACCATCGATAAATCCGAACGACAGTCCAGCGCGCAAACCTCACGACCAGGCAGCCATGCTATGCGTTGGTGTGAAGAAACAAGTCCTTTTACGTTTAAAGTGCCTTTTTAATTGTGTAACGTTTCAATCTAACATATATACACGGCAACGGCAATATACAGACACCCAACTTCACTCGCTGACTTCCTCTCTTCTTGTTTACACACTCGTCACTTCCCTCCAAGTCCCCTAACTCTCCGATACCCAACACTTGACCGTGTGTCACAGTTGACCACACACAGTAACCGTGTCACAACAGTTGGTTACTTTTGATTGAATCGGGACAGACTCTGCTCTGAAACTAAACAAGATTTTCTGTAGCTGCCAACTTTGTTAAAGTACGTAAATGCGAATGACTTTGCTTATCAAATAAAGCAGCTTACTTCCTCTTCCTCGTGTATAAGGCTGCCTCAGTGACGCCTCAGTCGAGACCAATCTTTACAGAAGGCCTCAACACTGACCTGCAAAAGGTCCAGTCTTAGGCCACTGCCACCTATGCGGCCGCAATGGGCCCCGCACTTTAACAGGCCCTGCGCGAATTCTAGGTGTAAATTATTAAATTAAACCATTTTAACTTATTATCAAAGGGTTCCTGGAATTCTCCTGACATTGCTAAATATACGAAAAAGTCATGAAAATCTGAAATTATTAAAATCTGAATGAAAACTCATACAAATCTCCTTAAACACAGAAAAAAAAACTTTAATTGAGGGGTGTCATTCAATATGGGAAAACGCCAATCCTCGCGATTAAATAAAAAACAGCATTGTCAGCTTTCATTTAATAATAGTAATAATTAGGCGAATTTTAACCAAAACAAGAAGCTCAAATACTTAATTTACTTTAATAGTCACTGACATATAAATATTAGGCTAAATTTATCTCGGCCTTTTAAAAAAACAAAAGCGATATTTTGCTAGTCGATAGTATATCTAAAAGGCAGATCTAAATGTTTAGCAGCTTTTTGTTGGAAAACTACTATCTACTGTAGATGGCTCCTGAAATTAATTTGACAGTGATTTTGTACTTAGTAAAGTATGATTGAAATGCAAAGACGAATTTATTTTCTAATACAAAATTTTATTTTTCACTTATTATTCTTATCCGTGTAGAGACTGGGCCCTGCGCAATCCGTTTCGCATAGGGCTCCACAATCTGTAGGACCGGCCCTGATGTCCTGCAACGTCGCTATCTGTGGGGCAATTCCCACATACAGTCATTGGTAGTGTGGTCATGAGGACTCGTTTGCAGACGTCTTTTTATGCTAATCTTGGACGTCTGGTTCCTAACACAAGTTCAGCTTAGAGGTCGTCCTTGGTTAGTCTTCCATCTGACATTTGCATGACAAACTGTTCAACTGACACTTTGTGTCAATGGTGCATGAACACTAGCAAAGTCCAACCTTTCATTTAACCCTAACTCTGATCAAGGAGCATCTCTTATGGTTAAGTTTAAATAATTAACAACACTTAAGCACCGATGTGACGAACAAACCAATTTGTATTCATGAATAAAACAGTCCGATTTTTTTAAACTGTTTTTTTTTCAGCAAAAATCTGATTTTTCTGGACATTTTTTTCCCGGCCATAAGTTACACTGTGACAGAACAACAAGTGGCCTACGATATGGTGAAATTACTGAGTAAGTCGTGTATATATTTATAATAGCAGTAGACTAACAATCACAGACAATTTTCTACCTTTATCTTATCTTATAAAATACAGACGTTACTTCAAAAAAGAAGATGATAACGTTCTACGCGTCATGCATTCAGTCATGCATATTAGCCAATGACTTAAATTCTGCCAAGTCACTGGTTTTCCTGGCTAGCTCAGGCAACCCATTCCATGCTCTAATAGCACTAGGGAAGAAGGGGTATTTGTACACATTTGTCCTAGCATATGGGACGAGGGAGGCGAGGTGGCTGAGCGGTAAAGCGTGACCTCCGTGACCCCAGGCCGTAAGGCTGGTTTGTGACGTAGTAGGTCAGCGACCATTGTTTCTGATCGTAACCAGAACCTGGCTGTGTGTTAGCGCTTAGGCGAAGTGTTGTAAACTGTAACACAGCCAACGTGTAGTTGTCCTGATGACTATACACAGACGTATTATTAAACTAGACTAATCACTGGATCTAGACTTTATGTATTTACTTAATATACACACTAAGTGATTGTGTTAGTATTAGCGCTTAGGTGAAGTGTTGTAAAATGTAACACAACCAACATGTAGTTGTTGTCCTCATAACTATAAACAGACGTATTATTAAAGTAGACAAATTACTAAGTCTAGACTTAGATGCTCATAACTATAAACAGACGTATTATTAAACTAGACAAATTACTAGGTCTAGACTTAGATTCTCATAACTATAAACAGACGTATTATTAAACTAGACAAATTACTATGTCTAGACTTAGATTCTCATAACTATAAACAGACGTATTATTAAACTAGACAAATTACTATGTCTAGACTTAGATTCTCAAAACTATAAACAGACGTATTATTATAATTAGATCCTCATAACTATAAACAGACGTATTAAAGTAGATTAAGTACTAGATCAGACTTAGATCCTCATAACTATAAACAGACGTATTAAAGTAGATTAAGTACTAGATCAGACTTAGATCCTCATAACTATAAACAGACGTATTATTAAAGTAGACTAATTACTAGGTCTAGACTTTATGTATTTACTTAATATACACACTAAGTGATTGAAGACTGCTTTGTGTGTGTTGTAAACTGTAGTGTGTTGTAAACTGAACTGTAGCACACCTGGCTGAATGTTTGCATTAGTGCTTAGGCTAAGTGATATAGTCTGTAACTCATTAACGTGTAGTCATGTATGTTATGACTTTTCTATAAACAGTATTACACCTACATATGTTATTAGAATATAAAATTGATCAGTTGCTTTACAACTTAATATACACACTAATGATAACAAGCATCACAACAGAAATAACACATGAAAACAAATGTGTGGTGTTATATAGCAATTTTATTTGCAGACAAAGGATACCACTTTAATGAGTTAAGTTTTTATTGCAATTGCTTAATGAACATATGGAAAAAAAATTTCAATAATTTACAATACACATTTTAAAAATACAATGATTACATATAATGTTAATGTGATTTAAATATATGGATGGCTGCCTGTTCAAGCGGTTTGCTCATATAATGTTAATGTTATTTAAATTATATATTATATATATATGGATGGCTGCCTGGTGGAGCGGCTTGCGCTCCGGACTCTCGCTTAGATT
Source organism: Biomphalaria glabrata (assembly GCF_947242115.1). Taxonomy (NCBI): domain Eukaryota; kingdom Metazoa; phylum Mollusca; class Gastropoda; family Planorbidae; genus Biomphalaria; species Biomphalaria glabrata. The sequence continues at coordinate 5,021,972 of NC_074723.1, forward strand.
TATTGATGGTCCCAAGTTCAAACCCTGGCCGCTCCCATCCCCAGTCATGCAGTCATTAAATTTCTTTAGAACCACATGAACACAATAACCAGCAACATATCTTATCTTATAGATTACACAAGTTACTTCAAAAAACAAGATAATTACCCATAATATAACATCTAACAGTTAGACTTACAGAGAACCTTTATGATGTTTTGATGAATCATTAAAATTAGGAAAGATAAAAGAAATATTTTCATCTTTTTGATTTATCCCACTGTATCTTAAACCTTTAAATATATGTAGTGTACATGGTCAATAACTTATATAAGCAGGAATCTGCAGGATGTGGGTAGACAATACTTAATTTAGATAGTCCATAAAAAGTGACATGGTCTTCTTATTTAGTCCTGTTTGGTTTAAGTCAATTTAATATATTTATTTCATTGTCATTTTTTGTATTTGTGTACTTAGTGTTTTCTTTAATAGCATTTAAAAACTGTTAGTATCGAAGGCGCCGGGTAAGCGCTTGACTACCGAACCGAAGGTCCCGGGTTCGAATCCTGGTGAGAAAAGCAATTTTTCATTTCGGGATCTTTGGGCGCCTCTGAGTCCACCCAGCTCTAATGGGTACCTGACATTAGTTGGGGAAAAAGTAAAGGCGGTTGGTCGTTGTGCTGGCCACATGACACCCTCGTGGCACCCAGATGGCCTTTACATCTTCTGCCCTATAGACCACAAGTTCTGAAATGAAAGGGGAACTTTACCTTACTTTTTATATGGAACGAGGAATGTTCCTTTATCTTTGTGTCTTTCTGAGTATTTTATTAAATTTTGTTTTGTATTTGAAGATTGTGGTTCAGTGTTTTATGTGTAATTGCTAGATTAAGAAAGCTGAAGAAAGGGGTTAATATGACAAGGAACCCTTATTCAATTTGAATACTTAAGAATATTAAATCGAACACAAAAATGTTACTATAACACAAGGGATCTTTTTTTAAGTCATATTTACGGTAGCCAGGAAAGAGTTACACTCGAGGAAAAGAAATAGTTAAACTTTTACTTAAATTAGACAGGAAAGAGTTAAACTTGATCTCAGGCTAGAAGACTAAGACTAAGACTGCTTTATTGATCCTTATGGAAATTTGTTGTGATTACAAGGACTCTTTTCTCATATACAGACAACACAACAGAAACATTCACATAAATAGAACAGACACAAGGAAAGAGTTAAACTCGAGCTTAGGTAGAAAAGAGTTAAATTTCAAACGAAATGTAAAAATAGGAGCATGCTGGCAAGCATGTATTTATTCGCTAGTTACTCTGCTGTTAGTCAGATGTTAGGGTTAGGACTGTCGTTTAGTTAGGGTTAGGACTGTCGTTTAGTTAGGGTTAGGACTATCGTTTCGTTAGGCTCTAGTTCGTGTCCTCTGTTCAGACAGCAGCACATGTGGCTAACCCTTACCTCTATTTCCCCAGGTGACATAGGCGGCTCCATGGGGCTCTTGGTTGGGGCCAGCGCCATATCGCTGTTCGAGTTCGTTGACTTCTTTTGCCTTCTGACTTTCGCCCTTTGCTGGAAGAGGCGGCCTGCAGGATCTGGGGTCAAAGTTTACGGGGAAAAAGAAAGTTTTGATTGATTTCTCAGCACGTTTCACTAGAAACGAAGGAAGACTGCCAAGAACACAAGAGAGCGTCCGGACGTATGGACATAAAGATTTGTGTATCCTTTAAAATCTGGGGATCAAAACATTCCATCAACTAAGATCTCTCGAGAAATGTTCCGTAATATCAATTACTTGCTGGACACAAAAAAAAAAGCAGAAATCTTGAGTCTGTTATGCGGCCAGCTACCGGAATGATAGTCCTATGTCAATCTTATCTTATCTAATACAGACGTTACTTCAAAAAAGAAGATGATTACGTCCTACGCGTCATGCATTTAGTCATGCAATCTCACCATAATACAGTAGTTCTCACGATCCAGTAGCTGTTAATTGTAATAACCATAGATATATAGTTCTATAATCTATATATTATAATGACGAAATATTGTGTACTGATTCGCACCAACAGAAAGCTACTTGAAAGATTTTGTTTCTGCTGTTGATAGCACACACTGAATGTTGTACTAGATCCACTCTCGTCACGCCTACATCCTCAGCTGTGCTGCTTTCATTAGTTGCGGTCCTTGTTATCTATGTAAAGCCGTGCTGTGTACCAGCAGGCTCGTGGTTACAATTAGGTGCCTTTGATTTGGTTGTGATTGTTTTTTTCTGTAAATTATTGATATATAATATTGTTAATCCTTAAAGCTATTTATAATCTTGTCACGTGATATATCTTTTGTTGTTAATATTGTAGACGAAGCCTGTTGAATATCAAACAATAGATTCAATCCTAGTCTAACGAATAATGTATTTAACTCTTTCTCTCCGAATAGACGATACCATCGTTGATTTGACCTCATTAAATTAAAGTAATGTCTAATTGTATAAACTTGACTTTGTGCTATATAAAAAGATCATGCATTCCCCTTTAACTCTATACCAAATACAACATTTTCTGATAACAAACAACAAAGTTATTGAGCAAACTGAAGAATTCCGTCAGAATGTGGACCAATAATTACGTAGAGAATGAGTTAACGTGGTCAGTGACTCTACAGACTGGTATCAAAGTATAGGAGGAGTCTTCTTCCCCTTAATAAGACTTTTAGGTGGGAACGAAATCAAATTTTCATCTGATATTCATATTTATAGGTATTCTTTATTTCGGAGTTGTGATTTGATGTTGAACTTATGTCCCTCAGGACTCCCACACTTGCAACACAGTTAACCCTCACATCATCCTATCACCTAGATGTCAATAGAGAAATAAACTGTGTAATATCCATTAGAGCTTTGACGTTTAAATTGTGTTTATAGTTTTTCATGTACTACGTATAGTGTTACTGTATCATACAAGTATTTGCTAAAGTTAGTTTTCTGTTCTGTATATTATGGAATCCTTTAAAATTTAGCTGACATGTGATAGAATAATAATTGTTGTATATGCCTGACCATTAAAATAATGTTACACTGTTTGCGTGCTTAGTGTTAATATTTATTGTGAAATTATTTGTTAAATCATACCATTGGCATCAATGAAGACAGTAAAATATTTTGTTGACTTCAGTCACACTTAGATCTAGCTGACTGACGAAATGAGTACCAGATGTGCTGCATGTTTGAATATTTAAAATCACTTTTTTTTTAGATCTAGCTGACTGACGAAATGTGTACCAGATGTGCTGCATGTTTGAATATTTAAAATCACTCTGTTTAGTTGTCTTGACCATTGGCATCCACTCTGTTTAGTTGTCTTGACCATTGGCATCCACTCTGTTTAGTTGTCTTGACCATTGGCATCCACTCTGTTTAGTTGTCTTGACCATTGGCATCCACTCTGTTTAATTGTTTTGACCACTGGCCTCCACTCTGTTTGTCTTGACCAATGCAGCTCGGGTTTTAGACAATGAAGAAAAAGACGTAATGGAATATAAGTTGTTATTGGAATCTGACCTTTAGATATGCAGGTGTTTGATTGTGGCAGATAGACTTCTGTCCCTTTGACAATGATTGATATAGTCTTGATTTATTTAACAAAAATATCTTTGCCAATAAAAAAAGATAAAAATTTTGTTTTGAAATTTCTAAAATGAACTCGAGAGATTTTAATGGAGATTTAAAAAAACAAATTCGTCATTTGATATGTTTATAATATGCTAGACTTTGAAGTTTTTTTCCAACTCATATTTGTATTTGTTCCAATGATGCTGAATAATAAAAGCATGCTCTTACACCTCGAGGCAAGTCAATGGACACATAAACATCCCACATTTTTATAACCACGAAGCAAAATGACATAGTTTCCAAAATTAAAATATTTCAAGTAAGAAGTCTTGTTTTATCTTGGCATGAAGGTAGAACAGTACCAAAAAAAAACTACACCTTTTCGCGAGACCCCAAACTTTTGAAAGTGGAAATTTCGGGGAGAATCGGCTGCCACTCGAGTAGTATTTAATGAAATAATTTCTTCTGATTTACACTTCTGATTCTTCTGGGAAGCGTGGTCGAGAGGTTCGCTAGAAGGGGGCTCGAGGTTCGACACCCGACTCGGGCAGAGTTGTGTTTACTGAGCGCCTAAAGGTAGCACGGAAAACCAACTTCTAGAACACCCACTTCCCCCCCTCCCCACACTGGTCCACAAATGATATTGGACCAAAGCGCTCTGAGCATGCTATAAGCATGAAAGTAGCGCTATATAAAAGCTATAAATATATATATATATATATATATATATATATATATATATATATATACACACACATTTACAAATTAAATACAAAACACTTTCACTAGTGGTAATTGTTATTCATTAGGTAAATACGCATTCAAGCATATTGTAAACGGAAATGGAAATATTCAAAAATTGGGCTATAATTATATGTCAGTAAGTTCCTTTTTTTTTAATTACATCCTTAAATGCCTCCAAGATTCCTCTATGGGAACTTACAGCGCTCCTCTAAGCTCAAAGAGGATAAGGGATGCGCAAACGAGAATTTGTTCGTTTTATTTTGAGAAGCACTGGTTGTGGCGTAATGGGGAGTTGTAGACAGGAGTGATCACGGGTCCAGTGGTCAAGCTGGTAACTCGGGGGCAGGTGGCAACTAAACACACTTTGCAAGGCCTTCTATAAATTGTTAAGTGGCATCACTCCTTGTCTTTACAATTACTCCTAAATAGTTAACTCCCCATTGTATCAAACTGGTCTACTCCATTTGTAATGTTGACTATAAGGGAAGTTGTTGTTTTGTTGTTGTTGTTGTTTTCCGCTGATTATCTCCCTTATTTCACCTTGTTTTCTTCGGGGTTTTTTTGGGGGGTGGGAGATAGGGGGGGGGCGGATTTTACTTTGTATGACGTCTGTGAGTTCTATAATGATGTCATCGCCATAGTTTCTTTCTCTTCGTCCCTTTCTAACGCAGGATGTTGTACAGTTCGGGCTCACATAACGACCACCACATTTAGTGAATATAGACTTGTAATGGGAGATAACTCTTTCATTTATTTAAAAAATCAGCTCAGTTGACAGCAATACAAAGATTTATCTCCACATGACGTGTCCAGTTTTTTAGGGCAATATATTTCCGAATAAACGGAAAGGCAGACTCCAGTCTCTAGTTTCGCACATTCAGTCTTTTCAATTGCCCTTGCGATTTTATCTGTGAAATAGGCGTTTGAAAGAATATGATTCAATAATAGAAATACTTACTGATGACGTGAGCATATTGATGAACAATGCGATGACGTAAGAACAGAATGTTTCAGAAAGCGTGAAATTGTAAATTTCTTAAAATGTTCATTAACAGTTTAATTTAAGTTTGTTTTGTTTTTTAATTATATTGTGTATTTGTATTTATTTGTCTGAAATGGCTAAATAAGTGAAGCCCCATATATAAAAAAAAATCTGTGCGATTAGAAATATTTTTACCAATTGTTTTTTGTTTAGCTTTCTCGGTGCGCTATGATCCTATCCCTTGTCTGGAACAGTTGTGAAAGGGGAAGGGAAGAAGAGGGTATCTTGGTGAATGTTTACATGATCGCTTTTTTAAATGCATAAAAAGAATGTTAACTTAAGGCTAAAGACCTTAAGGGGGCTAATTCAACTTATACCACCACATATGTGAAGTATGTTCTACCATACAGATGTCAGACAGACTTTGTATAAGTTTTGTATATAACAAGGTAATAGTGATAACTCGGTTCATACTCTATGTAACTGTAATGGTGCTGAATCATAGAATTAATTATTCATAACTTGTTTTTTATCTTATAGTCCATAATGTAGGCCCATGTTATATGGCTGGCTGTCTTGCCTTGTGAAATGCACTTTAAACTGTCGCCACGACAGTCCAGAGTTAATAATAATCCATCAAATCTAAATGTGACCTGACTTAACTCATTTGACAACAATACAGGGAGTTATCTCCGCATGGTAAGTCCAGTTTTTGGGGGCAGAAGATTCTAGAATAAATAGACAGGCAGCTTCCATTCCCTTGACCTTCACATGGCGTCATCTCGGTCTGTCCAACAAGATCGATAACTCTCTCTGTGAAGTAAGTTATGTTTCTTTGTCAGAGAGGGGAAGAAGAATTACATTTAAGTAACAAGTGATTTGTTACAAACTATTTCTATTATAAAGCTTACATTTACGCACTCGAACCATTCGCGCAGCTTGTCTGTCCACTTTGTCTGTCTGGGTGAAATCTTATATACTTACATTCTCCCCCCCTCCCCCCATTCTCGGATCAAGTTGAAAATGTGCACAACTATTCGTTGTCGATGTCAACACATGAACCGATTAAACCAATTAACCAATGGATTTAATAACAAATATATTGTATTGTTCTTACTTCTCACTGTCAGTAAAATCTCATTTGCATATTGTCGCCCCCAAACAAAGATAAGACAAAGTATGAAAAAAAATCACTGTTTAATTACTACACTATTTTAATGTAACAGAGGTGCCCCCCCCCCCTCGTAAGCGCTATAAAGATCAACTCAGGCGCCATTTCGTCCTCACTGGCATAGAGGAAAGTAGCTGGCAGCAGTTGGCCTCTGAAAGATACAGTTGGAGAGCTCTCACAAAAGCTGCGGGACACACATTTGAGACTCAAAGAAAAGCCATTGTTGATGACTGGCGCAGAAGACGGAAAGAAAACTTAAATAGACCCCCGGTGGACAACGGCTTTGTCTGCGCTAGATGCGGAAAAATATGTAGGTCGCAACTGGTTTTGCGTAGTCATGTAAAACACTGCACTCATCCTTAATCTTCGGAAGAGAAGACATTGCCGTATGGTGTTAACCATCGGTCTTAGAAACATAATAAATAATCCATAACTTAATATTATTATTACTTTTAATTGTAACAGTTCAAGGATGTTCCTACAAAGAAATAAGACTACTATTCCTCCCTTACGTGTATCCATAAGCGCTTTGGGTCACAATGTCGGGGCGCTGTCTATGTCTTCATGCTAAAATTATAAGTCCTTTGTCCTGTTAGGATGTCCTTGGCGATCCACAATTTATTTGTAAACTTCTACATTCGTTAAGTTCAATAGATCCGTATTTAAATTTTTTAAACAATTTTAATTCTTTGCAAATTATTACTGTATATTTAAATATTTATGAGTAAGTCTTATAGCAGCAGAGTCACTAGAATCGATGTCAACCGGTGCGGTGCGCACCCCGCACCTTCCTGGCGATGCCACAGACACTAAGACGTTTCTTCAAAAAAAAAAAAAGTTCACAAAACGTTTCAAGATAGTGAATAGCGTCACTTTATTTTTGGTTAGTTTTTTAGTATGTCGCGCCGTGGAGGTCACAGCAGTAGAAGTTGGTCGCGTCACATGTGGCGTTGAGTTTCTTGGGACAGTGGAGTTGGTAAGCAATATGGAGACAGACCCCGCCCACATCTAGGCACTTAGGCTCTGGAGAGGACGAAGATATCAAGAGAATTAAATTTTGATTCTTTGTTTAAAGTAGCAATGTTAACTATACAGAGCTAGAACATTTTTCAAAATATTTTGCTCATCGCGGATATAAGTAATCAATCGTAAGATAAATCTCAATGTTAACCAGGTTTAAAGAGGATGTCTTGTGACCAGGAAAAAAAAAACTTATTTACTTTTCCACAAACACGTTTAGTCTGTCTCAGTATTGAATCTCAATCTAATTGCATTTAGAGTCATTTCGATTACAGTCATTTCAATCAGAGTCATTCCATTTAAATTGATTTCATTTAGTCATTTCATTTAGAGTCATTTCATTTGAAGTCATTTCATCTAAAGTCATTTCATTTAGAGTCATTTCATTTAGAATGACAGGCTGCCTATATCTTCAAACTGTCTTCTCGGTGCAGAATTCTGACCACGTTATTTCTTCCTCCCCACGTACCCTGGCCAGGAGGTACTAATGACCTTGTTGGCAGGACCGGATGTAGCCTCTAGGCAACACAAGCCATAGCTTAGGACCTCCAAGAAATATTAAGCACTGACATATAATATCTGGACTTATAAGGAGCCTCAAAAGGGTCCATTATCCCATATAGCTCAGGTCTATTTGAAGTCTAAATACTGTAACTGTCTGCTGAACAAATGTTTGAAGCCTATTTGGGAGTTTCATGAGAATGTTTAAACACAGTTATCTTTTCTTTGTTTGCTCTTTTTTTTTTTAAGAACTGGAGAACATTTAAAAAAAAATATAGTGAAAGCGATAAGGGTTAATTTGTCTGAGATATAATGAAACTTATTGATAAACGGAAAAAATGGGGGAAATAAAGAAAATTAGGAAAGATTTTGAAATTGGACACAAAAAAAAAGCAATGTCAAGGATGCCAAATTGAAGTCTCACTGTTGCCAACTAAATATCTCATGCGAGTAGGAAATGATTTTAATAGTGACACTGCAAGTTAGCTGCTCGTTTTTTTAAATACCTTTAGAATTACAGCATTGTCATGGAGCGAACCTCTCATTCGCCTACACTTTTGTTTTATATTTAAATTATTTTGTGGTACAACAATGGGGGATTCTGCAGAGCTAACAAGAGCACAAAAATTATATATGAAGGATTTTCTCCAAAAACAGTATATCACTATATTAAAACTTACGCTTGTGTCAAACTCTTAAATCCGCCGTTAGATTGGTATTGTTCATACAGCTTTTATTAATGAACAACATTATGAAATCTTTAAATGTTTCAAGAACAAAAACAAAATGAAATGAGAGGAATGTATATATAAACTGGCATAGTTAATTTCTTGGTTTCAAACGACTTGCATAATTGAACGAGAGTAGCATTGATCATTACCTGCTTCTTCCAGTGAGCGGATGTTAGGCTTGCAACAGAAATAGCTGTTTGAACCACAAGACAACTGCAGCTGGTGATAGCAGGCTACCGCCGCGGCCATGAAGATACAGTGGCCCCCATTCTGGACGCACTCGTTCTCCTGGGCATCCGCTTTAAGAGAAACAAAATATTTAAAATATCTGTCATGAAGACTAGATCTATATGTCACATGTCATGAAGACTAGATCTATATGTCACATGTCATGACGACTAGATCTATGTCACATGTCATGACGACTAGATCTATATGTCACATGTCATGTTGATTAGAACTTAATTCACAATATGTCGCATGTCATGATGACTAGATCTATATCTCTATATGCCAAATGCCACATATCATATGACTAGATCTATATTTACAATATGTCTTTTACATGCTATGTTGACTAGTCATATGGTTATATCTATGTGGAATATCTATAAAACAAAGTCTATTATTTATTTGTGTATCTTGTGTAAGAAAACGACGGAATATAAAGCTCGATATTCATGTAATAGAAATGGTAAAGAGAAATTGTTTAATCACCATGTTTAGAGAGACAACACAGTAGCGTGATCAGAACTGCTGACAAAAAAAATAGCGTCTTCATCTTGTAAGTGAAAGTATGCGCTAGTCAGCTGTTGAACAGAATGAAGATAAGAGACCAGAGATTGAGTTAAGTTTACAAGAAGCACTCTACATACTATAGTATTACTTTTTTTTCCCCACTAGATAGTCTGGTTGTAGATCTTACTATGAAATAGCAACAAAAATTATCTTAACTTATGATTTTTTTTTTTTAAATGTGTGCGCATGCACAATAGCGTCATCTGAGTTAGGCATCACTGGTTTACCTTTCCTTACCACGTGACGTCATGGGGTGTAACGAGGGGCTTGATACTTTGCATGGCGGCGCCCATCCCTTTCCATCATGGGCTTAGACCTACACAAGTAAAGAAAAACCCTTTTCCAGACATCTGGTAGAACCAGGGGTGTATGTGGGTGGCCATCAATTCACCCTCCCCCGCTTGGAAGTGGGGTGGGCGCTTTCTGTTGGATCAGTTACAGTTTGTGAAGATAATTATTGATAAAAAAAATATTCTGCTACTGATTGATATTTATTGGTACTTCGTTGGCGGATCCGGTGGAAAGTGATTGACCCATTCCACGTGACCAAGTAGCCATCCGGCTTTCTTCTATCTCAGGGATGATCACCTCTGTTTGCAGATTCAGCAAGTCTACCACAATCATCAAGTAGGGCCCTAATGACCTGGGTGTTTTATGGAAATACAACGTGTCTAGTTGAACTCAAACCATGGAAGATTTAAATTTTTTTTAAATCACTCCAGTTAATTTTCTTAAGATAACGTTTCTCAAACTGGAAGGGGAGCGGGGTCATCCTCACTGAAACGTGCTGGAAAAGGAGGAGGGAGTGGCGTAAACGCGGTCATTTTTTTCTAGAACAAACAAAAATCCAATGGTTTTCATCATCACCTATCCCTTAGTCTGTAGGACCGTTGGGGCACCACACAAGATTTGTCCTCTCTATCTTTTGCCTTGGATGTTCTTTCAATGACAGGCCCGTCCATTCTTTGATGTTGTCTTCCCATCTCTTTCAATGACAGGCCCGTCCATTCTTTGATGTTGTCTTCCCATCGCTTTCTCTGTCTGCCTCTTCTTTTTTCTGGTACTGTTTCCTGAAGGAAGGTCTTCGCGAGCCAGGAAGACCTTGTATTATAGCCTTGGTGTTTTACTTGGCGTTTTTTTATTTTTTAGAGTAGCTAGCAGGTCTTCATGTGGTATTTGCATTGTACTAATAAGTCGATATTTTAGTAATTAAACAAGTCAAAAAGTTATTACGAATGTTTTTAAAAATGAATTTCTACGTTAAAGGACGTCGTTTCATCTCCTAGGTAGGACATTTCATACTGTCTTCGTAATAAGCGTCTGCATCAAGATGGATTCTAAACTTTCATTTAACAAAAACATTTCAATACGTCTTTCCCAATGCGATTCTAAGACCTTACTCTCCACTCTTACGACAAGGTTCCAGAGTAGCGAGAAATCGACCTGTTGACTTTTTTGCATGCACAAAACAGGCCCTCTAGGCCCTACACGACGTCTTGCTAAACACGAAGATGGTCGTCATCAAGTTCTATTTAAACGTTACATGCTCAACTTGCCCGTCCCATCCCTTCATAATTCAACTTTTTAGTTTACCCGAGGTCTTCTTACTAGGTACTGTAGTGCATTCCCGAGGTCTTCTTACTAGGTACAATAGTGCATTCCCGAGGTCTTCTTACTAGGTACAGTAGTGCATTCCCGAGGTCTTCTTACTAGGTACAGTAGTGCATTCCCGAGGTCTTCTTACTAGGTACAGTAGTGCATTCCCGAGGTCTTCTTACTAGGTACAGTAGTGCATTCCCGAGGTCTTCTTACTAGGTACAGTAGTGCATTCCCGAGGTCTTCTTACTAGGTACAGTAGTGCATTCCCGAGGTCTTCTTACTAGGTACAGTAGTGCATTCCCGAGGTCTTCTTACATTCTTGCATTCTACACGTCTGCAGGAAAACGTTTTGACTCTGTTATTAGCCAGACCTGTTGTATGCTGACTATCTGGATGATTTGGAGGGGGCTGGTATTTTTGTGTTGTTCTGGTGTCCTTGGTAACGGTTTGAGAAACACTGCCATAAGAAAATTTCTTCCACTTATAAACAGGCTTTGTTTTAATGCTTAATATTCCAGCTAAATATTTCTGTACTTTTTTTTTTATTATTCACATTTAAAAAACAAACTAAGAGTTCATAATAAATGTTTTATATTGATTTGTATTGAGTGCGACATAGGTAACATTTCACAATACGTGTTGTTGTGTGGCTTGCAGTGTCTTGCGGCGAGGGAGATGGCAACATGGTAGAGACTCAAGACAGCTCACACACAGTGTGTCACGTGGTCTGCGAACAGAAAGGATATTCATGGGAATTCAGTTTCATTCATTCGAGTGTGTATAGCTTTAATGAAATACTCAGAAAGACACAAAGATAAAGGTACATTCCTCATCCCATATACTAGGACAACTTTGTACAAATGCTCCTTCTTCCCTAGTGCTATTAGACCATGGAATGGGGTTGCCTGAGCTAGCCAGGAAAACCAGTGACTTGGCAGAATTTAAGTCATTGGTTAATATGCATGATTAAATGCATGACGCATAGGGCGTAATCATCTTCTTTTTTTTGAAGTAACGTCCGTATTATATAAGATAAGAAGATAAGATTATCACAGATATCTAATTCTTTCATTTTTTATTACATTTGCCGTACAAAAAGGCACATTTCTTATTCCATATGCTGGAACTAATTCGTATAATTGCTCCTTCTACCCTTGTACCATTAGATCAAGAAAACCAATGGTCTAGCACAGTTTTATGTCCCACACGATCTCTCGACAGGCTTCCTCTATTCCTGTCTTTCGCCTTAAGTAGAATGTCTTCCAGTGACAGGCCCGTCCATTCTTTTATGTTGTCTTCTCAGCGCTTTCCCTGGCTGCCTTTCTTTCTTTTCTTGGTAATGTTCAACGCAGGAAAGTCTTTGCCACCTTAGAAACACACACACACACACACCATAACACCAACATGCAACACAGGCATATTACAAATATTACCATGCTACATAGGCCAACATGCTACATAGACCAACAAGCTACATAGGCCAACATGCTACATAGGCCAACAAAATTGACTAAATTCGCTGTAATTTTATACGTGAATTGTGAATTGTGCTTCATAGGCCAACATACTACATAGGCCAACATGCTTCATAGGCCAACATACTACATAGGCCAACAAGCTACATAGGCCAACATGCTACATAGACCAACATACTACATAGGCCAACATGCTACATAGGCCAACATGCTAAATAGGCCAACAAAATTGACTAAATTCGCTGTAATTTTATACGTGAATTGTGATTTGTGCTTCATAGGCCAACATACTACATAGGCCAACATGCTTCATAGGCCAACATACTACATAGGCCAACATGCTACATAGACCAACATACTACATAGGCCAACATGCTACATAGGCCAACATGCTACATAGGCCAACATACTACATAGGCCAACATACTACATAGGCCATCATACTACATAGGCCAACATGCTTCATAGGCCAACATGCTTCATAGGCCAACATACTACAAAGGCCAACATGCTACATAGGCCAACAAAATTGACTAAATTCGCTGTAATTTTATACGTGAATTGTGAAAAATGAAATGATATCTCCCCAACACAACATAAAGCAAGAAAAGCAAACAAAAAAATATTTTCCAAAAAACAAACAAAGCTTACATTAAATGTAATTGTAATTAGTTTGGACTATTCAGGTAACACATTTCTAATAGATCTAGACTAAAAATAATAAACCTTTGCTATTAGAAAAATGTGTACCCATTGTTTCTGTTTAGCTCAATGCCATGCTTTTAGCTTTCTCAATACGCTGTGATCCTATCACTTATTGGGAAAAGAAAGGAGATGGGGAGATGGGGGGTGAAGAGAAATGGAGCATCTGGATCCCTGGGTGTATGTTACCGTGTTCGCTTTTTTTTTAAAGTACTCCGTGGCTCAAGTACAATTTCTTTCTCTTGTTATAAACCAAACAAAATAAAAATAATAATAGTTAATTAACTAATTGGTTATTTTTGTGCATTGATTCTTGTTTTGTCTGGTAAAAGAAATAATTGTGCAAAATGTTAACTTTAATGAGATTGGGTGTGGGAGAAATGACGTGTACAAACTTTTTTACCAGACACATAGACAGACAGACAGAGTGAGCTGTATTTTTTTTATCTTTCATGTCTGGCTCAAATATTTGGCCCTCGGAACTGTTTTTACACACAAGAGAAGGGGCGAAGGCGAGTAACTGGTGCCTAAGCTAGTAAGATTTGGGAAGGAGGAACTCATTAGCCCTGGCTTGCGACCCACCTAGCAGAAGGAAAACTGAAATCGAACCTCTGCTACCTTGCAACTAGACCCAAACATAGGAAAGGTTTCGAGGGTCAACCCTGAGGGGGGAAAAAAAAAGGAGAATGCCCACCGCGAAACACCTTGTCAAAGCCTGCGACGCCGCTGACCCCAAACTGTATATGTCGTTTGCAAAGAATTATATAAGAAGCTTTCAATGTTATAACTTAAACCATCAATGTGCCCTTGAACTGTATTTTTGGTTAAAGAAATTCGTTTAATAATATCAGGTGTAGGTTTCTTTCAAATGTTTTAAAAACTACTTCAACGGCTGCTAAAATCAATGTTTTATCTTTAGTGTTTTCGTATTACGTAAATAAAAATATTGTAAGACTCTCACAAACCATCATCTTCTCTATATGATGTGAAAGAGAGATTGTGTGGGTCTAATTCTGAACTTTATCTTTGAGTGTTCGAAAGTTTTTCAAACCTTTCTCTTTTGATCAGGGTGGCATCGTCTCAAATGATCCTCCAACGTAAATAGTTTCATATCGTCATAAAAAGGCCACTTAGGCAACCGCTTGTTTGGCAAGGAAGGAATGAATCTCAATTTTAAATAATCAAAGCTGTGCAATCTACAGTAATTTTTTTTTAACATTAGTTACATGTAGACAAAATTAAGCTATTTAAATAAGTTTTGAAATTAAAAACAACAATTTTTCATTTGAATAGCAGGATAAATATTTAAAAGATTAACTAAGGTACAATTCATATATTAGTGTATGAAAGAATTACATTAATGGGATGTGAAAATTAAAGTCACGATCTGCTAAAATGAAATCCATTATCGTAGACCCCCTTGGACATCTCATAGACCCTCAATTTATTTTTTTCCTTTCTTAGACCCCTTGTAAGTCTTCCTATACCTTGGGGGTATGCATTGGCCACTTTGGGGATAACTGGTCAATGTAGACAATTTTAAAAAGACTCACCTGATTTGTAGCATGTAGTGAGGGATTACGTTTTACAAAGCTTATATCAACTCCCTCTTCCACATTCGATGCCTAAGGGGGATCTTTAAAATAAGGTGGCAAGATAAGATAACCAATAAGGAAGTGAGGAAGAGCAGGGTGCCAGGACATCCGCTCTATTATCAGCAGCAGGCTGGATTGGCCACGTTCATAGAATGCCAGTAGGTCGACTTCCACTAGACATTCTGTATGGCGAATCTAAAAAGGAAGGAGAGCCGCTGGTCGTCCACTTTTACGTTATACGGAAACGCGACATGAAGCTCTTCAAAATCGACACCAGTAGCTGGGAAAAGGGGGCACTTGATAGATCCACATGGAGAGTGAGCATAAAGGAAGGTTCGCGGATTGCAGATGCCATACACAACAGTAGTATTATTATAGCTTTTTATTGTAGCTTTTTTTTTGTAGCTACTTTCATGCTTATAGCATGCTCAGAGCGCTTTTGGTCCAATCTCATATGTGTGTGTGGGGGGGGGGGTATCTAGGAGTTGGTTTTCCGTGCTGCCTTTAGGCAGCTCAGTAAACACAACTCTGCCCGAGTTGGGTGTCGAACCTTGAGCCCCCTTCTAGGTAGCCAAGCCAAGCCAAGCCAAGTTCAAGCGCACTTGGCCTCTCGACCACGCTTCCCAACTAGTAGAAAGAATGGTGAAAATGCAACGGCGCCTTGTGAGTACAGATGCCCAACCTGTGACCAATGATGTGTATCAAGTCACACAAGAAGTTGCAAAGGGAAAAGAGAGTCTCTCGAGACGTAAAAATGCCACAGAAATATCAACTCTCTCTTTCTGTCTGCTACAAATCTTTTTCTCTCACTTCCCATTCTAGAATCAAGTTGAAACTTTGCTTAATTATTCATTTTCGATGACGACACTTTAATTAATGAAAAAAAAAACCTATTCGTTAATTAATTAATCTTAATTAATTAATTTTTGTTTTATACAGAAAAAAGGAGATAAAATTTGAAAATTATAGCAGTAAATTGCGCTTCTTTTCCTTATATTAGCTTTGTTTTTGTTTTTTACAATGCCTCTATTCAGGTCAGAACTTCATGGAACCTGGAAGGTGAAGGGTGAAAACTGGACATGGATCTCAAAAACGGCTCTAACGATTTTCCTATAAATTCGACAGTTGCTGTATATCGTTTAGTGGAGACGAAAGCCCCAAAAGAGATCTGAATGACTATAATTTCAAACCCTAGACATATCAGTAGGCCTAGTACGGATCCCAGATGAGACTATTTGGATTTGCTCATCTTCCGGTTTTAATTTTCGTTACATTTTTGTCTCTAGTTTCCGTTATATCGTCACAATATTTCTCCCTATACATTTGTGTCTCTAGTTTCCATTATATCGCCACAATATTTCTCCCTATACATTTTTGTCTCTAGTTTCCATTATATCGCCACAATATTTCTCCCTATACATTTTTGTCTCTAGTTTCCATTATATCGCCACAATATTTCTCCCTATACATTTTTGTCTCTAGTTTCCATTATATCGCCACAATATTTCTCCCTATACATTTTTGTCTCTAGTTTCCATTATATCGCCACAATATTTCTCCCTATACATTTTTGTCTCTAGTTTCCATTATATCGCCACAATATTTCTCCCTATACATTTTTGTCTCTAGTTTCCATTATATCGCCACAATATTTCTCCCTATACATTTTTGTCTCTAGTTTCCATTATATCGCCACAATATTTCTCCTTATACATTTTTGTCTCTAGTTTCCATTATATCGCCACAATATTTCTCCCTATACATTTTTGTCTCTAGTTTCCATTATATCGCCACAATATTTCTCCCTATACATTTTTGTCTCTCCATTAGTCTAAACAGTGAACAGTGATTAATATTTAGGTGTGAATAAAAAATACGTTGCTTTAGTAAGTGTAAAACAAGAAACAGTCTTATCTTATCTTATCTTATGAAATACAGACGTTACTTCAAAAAAGAAGATGATTACGTCCTTCGCGTATCCCTGGGTCAATCTAGTCATGTATGTTAATCAATGACTTAAACTCTGACAAGTCATAGGTTTTCCTGGCTGATTCAGGCAATCCATCCCATGCTCTAATAGCATTCGGAAAGATATTTAAAATAATAATAATAATAATAATCTTTATTGTCTGTAAGGAAATTTGTCTTACAATTTGTGCATTACACCAAACGAAACATTGTAACTATTTAAAAAAATGTACATTCACACCAGTCCTACTCATAATTTACATAGAAAAAGTTTATATCAGATTGTTTCTATTTAATGATTTGATTGCCTGGGGAACAAAAGAGTGTTTGTGTCTGTTTGTCTTTGCTATCGGTGTCTTGTATCTCTTTTGTGATGGTAAAATCACAAGATCCTGATCCGAAGAGTGATTTTTTTTTCTAGAATCTTTTTAGCTTTTTTATGGATCTTTGTCTCAAACAGCTGCCCAGATGGACTTTATTTTTTGCCAATGACTTTACCAGCAGCATTTAGGATTTTATGGAGTTTATTTTTATTTCTAATACTCAGATTGCCATACCAGGCAGTCATATTTAAACTTAAAATATTGGAGATGCAGATATATAGTTCGCCCATCGTGGTTCGATGATGACCATTTTTGTCATCCAGGGGGCTGAGGATGTTGCACTGGGGTTTTGTGCCTCCTCATGTAGCTGGTGAGACTTTCGAGAGCCCAGAATGTTCGGCTCCACACTGGGCAGGTTATTCCAGCTGGCGCTAGTGTCATGGCTTGCTTTTCTTCTGCCAGCGCTGTTCTCTTGCCCTCTGCAATTTGTTCGCCAGTTTTCACAGCGCGACGCCGTAATGCTCTGTCATGTGTTTAGGGAAGAAGGAGTGTTTGTTTGAATTTGTTCATTGAGCAAATGTTTAGTGCGGGCATCGTTCTTGAACACGAAGGAGTAACTAGGGCAGATTTACGGTGCGAGTCTGAGTGAGTTTGGATGATAAACTTACATTTTTGTTTTATTAACTAGACCAAGCTATAGTACTGTGACAGTTGATTTCGCTGGTTTCAATCTAGACATATTTTGTTAATAGTTTGTCTGGTTTATATTGTCAACAGGTAAATTGTACTGTCTTGTTAGACATTTACCTAAGTGCAAAACTAGATATCTAGATAGTAGATCTAGATTGACTAGATTCCAGATCTAGATTAAATAATAAAATACTAATAGTATAGGTTCATAAGACCAAACACTAGAATATATCCACCTCTCTTAGGCATATAGCGCCAGATAAATGGATCTACCAGACCAGTGTTTCCCAAACTCTTCGCACATCCTGAGTATTTAGCGGAACACTTTGTGCCTATTGTTTTCAGAGAGATTAACATGAGGGCATGGCAGATCGAACTGTTGATAGTTCCCTCATTTCGTTATTTGTAATTCGCTATTTTGTTGTATTATTAAGATTTGGTTCCTAGTGCTACCTTTATATAACGTTATAAAGTATATGTAGCACAATGTAGGAACGGATGTGCTTTTTTTTTTTTGTAAATGTACTTATATCCAAAATAGACCTATATGTAATGCATTATATTTTAGCGATTAGTTTAAATTATTATAGAGGTATAGTCCATTGCCATTAATTTTATGTCTGCAAGATAAAATAAAAATTCATGTTATTTCTAAACGATATATACATATTTACATATTACACATATACATATCATTTGTTTCAGCACCTAGCTTCAACTCTATGTTTACATTTACAGCATTATTTCTAAACGATAGTCTTAAAATGTTTTACGGAGAAAATGAGAAGAAGGGAAGTAACTTTTTAAAAAGCCAAAGAAATAAAATAATCTTAATTGTGTCCCTTGATAAAAAGTGGTCCAAACTGACAACCTATCTTGGAATGGTAGATCAATAACAAAAGAAAATAGTCCGCACAGTAGTCTCTAGGGGTGGGGTGGGGGCTAGAGATTAATTATTAATGTTTAAATTACGTATAGACCTAGAACCTTCTATAAAGAGTGATTTTGTTTGTATAGTTTCATTGTTTCCTTCAAGACTCACATACACCGGACACAATTTTGATTGACTAAGTTGGCGGACGTCAGTTCGAAATGCCAGAGAGTGACCACGATGGAGATCACGAGCCGGACGAAAGATTTGTAAGTGACGTAACTGTAATAAAAAAAAAAACTAACAATAGAATCGCGCGCCCTTTTTAATATTCAATTTTAATTAGTTCTTCCTGCCCACTTTGAATTCTGGGAAACGAAATCGATTCTAAAGAAATAAACTTTGTTAAGTAAAGTAATGGCAGTGTTTTTTTACATTTTATGGTCGCCAAATGTGGACAAACGAATTTAGGACTGAATGCTATAAACTATAAACGTTTGATGGGTCTACGATTTCAGAAACTGAGAACTGCTGATTTCACAGCTCCAAATTCACTGTTTTCTTTGTTTTGTTTTACATGTTTCGAATTTTCGGAATCGAAAACTTTTACATTGTGGCCCAAAATTCCAAAGGACGGCGGCCTTGACATTTTATGAGTTTCATGGATTAGCCTTGCAATGTCACAATTTGTGAGAAGTTTAGACCAATAGCAAGTTACCAAGTCGTAAAGACCTCTCCATATAGTTTTTTTTTTTTTATTGATTGAGCTTACTGAAAACATCTTGTAATCGAAAGTTTGATGTTCCTACATAATCTTCTGTGCTAATTAAGGCAAGGTCATCTGCATACATTCTGCTTTTAATTTTTCTTGAAAGGTTTTGATTTAGATCAGTTATGAACATTAGGAAAAGTGTTGGGGAGAGGACTCCTCCTTGGTGAACGCCATTTTTTATATCCACTGTGTGACTTCTTTGCCCTTGCATGCAAACTAAAGCTTTTTCGATGATTTAGATATTCCTTTATCCAGTTGTACATTCTGTGGGATATGCGGTGGTGGATTAGCTTGAGTAAGAGACCTTGTTTTCAAACTTTGTCCAATGCTTTTTCCAAGTCAACCCACACAATCGTTGTTGTTTGTTTTTTTTCTTGAAAGCCGTCTTCTATTTCTTGTGTGATGAAGGCGATTTGATCTGTTGATCTTTCTTTTCGAAAGCCAGCCTGGGCTTCAGTGAATAGGTTATTGCAGTGATGCCCAAACTACGGCCCGCGGGCCAGATCCGGCCCGCGAAGTGTTTCCATCCGGCCCGTCTAAACCTCGGAACAAAGTGAAGAAAATTTCTTAAAAGTTTGAAAAATGTATTTTTCCTACGTTAGGACTCTGTTTGTCTTGGATGGATTTCATTCTAATCTATGGTATTCATATTATTAATTTTTTTTTAAATGAAAACGACGTTTATTTTTTGGTGACAAGTGTTGACAGTTGTTTGAGATTCTTGAATAATTCCGCTGCTGTCTTGAGCTAGTCGTGTAATATGTTGTGTGTAACACAGGGGCATCAATTCTGCATCATTTTTTGGTAAAGTTCTTTTGATATCAAAGAGAATGGTACGTACCATTTAAATATTTGAGCGTTAATGAAATGAGAGTCATAGGAACGAAAACTAGAATATGAATGTAGAAACTTCGGGAAGAAAGTGAAGATATCTTTGCTTTTGTGGAAAATATGCCAACAAGATTTGTACAGAAATGTGGCTGTTTTTAAAACTTATAACAAAAAGTCATTTGCAAATCAAAACATTAAAAAATATGGTTTTAACCGCCAAGAAAAGACCGCTAAGCTAGGCCTAGTTGAATGAGTAAAGCGACTGACGAGAACAAAGAGACAAGAAATGAATGAAATGTGTCCAGGGTAAGGACAAGTTACAGTGTTGCTCAAATTATGAGAAATGATGCGTAAAAAAAAGTGCTTTCTATCAGTGGTGAAAGAATTAGTCCTGGGTAAAAAAAGCAGTTAACGCATCGCAAAACTAAATGACAGAGTAGCAGATTTTGAAATGTTTTCTATTGCCACTGAGGATTACTCCGATAGATCTGCAACTGGAATTGATTGACTTACAAAGCCAGACATCCCTGTTTGAGAAATTTAGAGTGATGCAGACAGTTCATTTCTTCGCCTGATGAAACTTTTCAAATGTCCGAAATGAAGTGTTAAGGACGATCACAATGTTTACAAGCACTTCATTGAGCAGACAAACCTTTCAGTAATAAAACGGATGAGACCTATCTTACGTAATCGCCCTACGTGTGTACGTAGGCCTAGTAGTGCTACAGGTTTCTAATAAAACTATTTAAAATGGAATTATTCTCTATTTCATTTTTTTTTTATCTATTCGATGATGTGGCCCGCGACACGAGTGTCGGAAATGAAAATGGCCCGCCGGGCGAATAAGGTTGGGCATCACTGGGTTATTGGACTCAAGGATCCAACTGCGTCTGTTATTCACCACTCTTTCCATATGTTTGCAAGTACAGCTAGTGAGGCTGATGGGACAGAACTAAATCTAGATCAAATTCAAGCAGACTCTGGATTCTAGATCTTTAACTTAGTCGAAATTTTCGGTTCTGTACCATGTCTGAGCATTGCACATTAAGTCTAGGCTTATTTAAAGAGTGGGGAGAGGGGAAGCAAACCCAATATAGCTATTTCAAATTAATATTTTCATTCGATAAAGATTCTAGTTATCATTTCTTCTTTATTATTATTATTATTATTATTATTATTATTATTATTATTATTATTATTATTTTTATTATTATTATTATTATTACTATTATTATTATTTTTATTATTATTATTCAGACTTTCTTCTGTGAAATGAGCATGCAAGAGTTTGCGTTTGGTGTTGGTGCCATTGGAGTGAACGCCCTTTGTTTGGGAATGATGTTGAATATCCCAACTTTGACGCTTCACAACTTGATGTATAAAATCGCTCCTAAAGTAAGATTGGAACTAGATCTACTTCTAAAATTCTAGATCTATAGGCCTACTGCTTTTATTTTAGGTGAACAGATATTTTTGGAAGCGAACGCAGGACGCGTGTCGATCATGGAACTTAAACAAAAAAAAACAAGCAAATTAAAATAAATACTTTTTATAAAAAGGCTTATATAAGGGAAAGAACTGTACATTTGCAGCATTATATGTCAGTATTATATGTTCCATCATCCATCTCCCTTTGCTTATTAAACAAAATTAATTAATTACCACAAATTAATTCATTAATTGCTTTATTTTAATTGATTAATTATTTGTTAGGGACAATGTGCAAAGTTTTAACTTGATCCAAGACTTATAAGTTGGAGAAATAACGTGTTCAAACTTCTTCACGACAGACAAACAGACGGACTGAGTTCATGTAGACTTTGTAAAAAAAAAAAAAGGACTTTGTAAAAAAAAAGGACTTTGTTCCAATGTCGCTGAGCATTTTTAGTTTCAACGACAGACATGTCTATATGTAAATCAGATTTTTGCTTTACATAGAATCGTGGCATTGATTTTTAAATGAAAACGTGTCACGACGGAACATTTTATTAAAAGCGGGACAAACGGTCAAAGGTGGGATACTGGCCAGCCTAAATCGTGACGTCTGGTCACCAGAATATCACTGTCATAATGAAATACAAGAAAGACTGTGTTACGAGCATAATAACACACTAGAGTTGAAAACCATGTCCGATATTAAACGACTTTAATACACTGAATGACTACACAACACACATCTCTAGCATTTAGCGAACACATGGACGAGTTACCTGCACATGTAAACACAAGAACGACAACCGATACAGTAAATAATTGTCATAACGAACTAAAGGAAAGATAATCAATTAAACAATTTTTTATGTAAAAAATAAAAACACTTTTTTAGTTCAATATTCTCTTTTTTTTTTTTTAAATATATCGGTTTAAAAATAAAAATAATCGTTTGTTTTTTTTTTTCAAAGGGTCTGCTACAACCGGACACCACTGACCAAGAGAGAATTGGTGTGGCCAAAGCCATTATTGACTACTGGTACCAACAGACTGAGTCCTGGAAACCGAAAACTAGATTCAAATGTTTGTATGATGTATTCGTCACACTGAGGGAGTACAAGATCGCCCAACAATTGAAACAAAGGTTTGAGGTACCTGGCAATGTGTAGGTTGTGTCTGGTTAAAGCTCTTTAGTTGTCGGTTGTTATCAGGGGCGGACTGGCTATATGGGCACTGCCCGGCGTCAAAAGGGCAGCTTGAAATTGCTGTTAGGGTCCGTATGTAAAATACGCAAAAAGATTTTTTATAATATTCTCTTTTAAATGGCCCCATTGACCATCTAGATCGGCCCTCACATTACCATTGTAATAGGAGCTACAATCCAATGTTCGTCTCAACAGTAAAATACACATGCCCTGCAGATCTCTACATGTACTCCTACGTCCGCCCTGTTCTATTGCTGTAGTATCTCAGTTTATGAAAAAAAAATATAATAATAATAAAGGTGTAGACCTATATGAATAACGCACTTCATGTTGGCATCCTCAGGCCAATCAACCAATCTCTCTGGAACTCTTCCATACCTTCGACCTTGGCCGACTTGGTCAGTTTGTTAGCGTTCCGGCCACACAGCTAGAGTTCGAAGACGCTGAAGAAGAGGAAGTCGAGGATGACGACTAACAGAGTGGTCGGCCTACAGATCGTCTGCTGAGTTTACCGCCCTTTTTTTTTTTTAGTGAAGGCTTTTATACCTCTAGCTTACAATATACATTTTACATTTACTATATGCTGTTGTTATTAATGAATTTTAAATGCTTTAAAATCTAATGAATAAAATATAAAAGTTATACAGACCAATGTCTTTTAAATGTTTGGAACTTTTTTTCTTTTTCGCTGTTAACACTTTGTTTTAACGTAAGGGAGATAATTAGAGAAAAAATTATTTTAGATCGATTTTTATTTGTTACCTCTAGAATATTTTTAATATTAATAAAACTTCTACAGCAATTTTTTAAATTTTCTTTTCTTGATCATTCATTGTAATAAACGAAAACAGAACTTAGGAAATACTTGCTCGCATAAAATGCGGTAATTTTGTAATGACTTACAAAGTGAAATCAGGAATGTCTCTAGCCTGTATATTGTCTGCTTTCACAGTTAGGACTGAAAACACATTATAAATTAATTTCTCCAAAATGTCACAGATTCCTATACCAATGAACCAAGACATCAAATATTTTGCCCCCTAATGCCTAGCTTGGTAAGGGTATTGAAAGCTATTTTAAGTTGTTTTAATCATTTTAAACAAGCCAATACAACGGGAATCCAATCAGTAGGTCAAGAATACAATTAAATGTAATAGTATTATCTTGTAATATATTTTTTTAGTCTCCTAATTAGACCAGTCAAATTAAAATAATTTTAAATTATTCAGAAGGTCGACTTTAGAAAATGAATTTATTAAAACTTGGACCGCATTAAGTTCCTTCTCGACAAAAAAAGACTTGCCCGATTTGTGACAACTCACCAAAGGAGAAAACATGTAGCTAGATATCATAAACATTTCTTGCCTAATTGACCAATGCTTCCATAAGTTGACCAATTCTGTGCAGCACTAACTAGACAATGTTTCAAGTTGACCAGTTCTGTTCAGCACTAATTAGCCAATATTATATCAAGGTGACAAATTCTAATCAACAGCTGAAAAAATTGACAAAGCCAAGTGTTAGTGAGGACACCCCCAATGAGCAGAGACTTGCATGTTCTTGAAAATATGTTGAAAAACAAAATGTGGGAGGTCTTCTAATTAGCACCTGAGTTGCTTTGCTCGATACTTATCCTGATCTTTTTTGTTTTTTAAGAGTTCTATGCAATTTGAAAACGTGAAATGTTAAAACTAATATCTTTTAAATAATCAGTTTGATGTATTTTTACCTGAAATCTTTTCCAGTCTAATCAACATAGATGTTTAACTTCAACTATAGAATTGAATTATTATTTCTGATAGTACAGGTTCTACAAAGTACACAGTGAAATACCAGGAAACAAAGCAACAAAGATCTTTGTATTTATTATACAAGTTTATTTCACATTGAACATATCACATGAGTTCAAATTAAATGTATTTACACACACAAAAATGTTCTTTCACAAGCCCACACAAGCACTGAACAAAAAAGTAACAATTCAAATATTTTTTTTGTTTGTTCATTTATATCCAGACCTGTACTGTTGTCTAACGATACTATTGAGGTTCTATGCAGTACTCCTATAGTGCATATTGACCTGACTTTAGATGAAGTACATTGTAAAGTCAGTTGAGTTACATTTGTTTGTTGACTAGACTAGTGGATCTAAGAGCTTCATTTCAAACACATAACATATTCTAAGGAAGACTGAAGAGTGGAGTCAAACAAACTTGATTGGTCACTTATATAATTGGGTTAAAACAAACAAAATGTTTTCATACCCTGCAAGAAATGTCACTATCAATGATGCAGAAATAGAATGAGCAAAGACATTAATTCTACCCCATGATCAACCCTAGCATTAGCGACACTGGCAAAGTTTGGCTGTCAAAGAAATTAGACAGGCTTCTTTTATTAGTCTCAACTCTACTTCTATAGTTAAAGTCAAATTGAAAATTAAAAAAAAATAATAATAATATAATAAAATAAAAAAGAATATATATATATATAATAATAATGTTTATGTCTATATAATCCAGTATTTTGTTTTTCTTTCAAATCTCAGCTGTGTGTAAAGTATAAAAAAAAATAGTCTGTGTTCTACAGAGTGAATGATCTAGTTAAAGAAACAGGAAAACTTTTTAAAAAATCAAATTTAAAAAAATGTGAAAACGAAACAAAACTATTAGCAGTAGAGCCAGGCTGCTGGACTCTGTGTGTGTGTGTGGTGCAAGCACACCTCCAACAGCTGCTCTGTTCCAGTCATACATTAAATACAAATATCCATCCCACAGATTGATTCCAAGAATGAGGTAAAAGTCCTTACGCACAGAATGACACCAAAAAAAACATCTGGGAGCATAGAATCCAATGAATTAAATATACAATTATATAATATTTATATCTTTATTTATATATTTATAATATATATATATATATAGTGATTTTATTTAATGTATTTACTTTCTACTTGTTCAATAAACAAAGGTTTAGGTTCAGAGTCAACAACAAACATCACCAACACAATCTGCATGAAACCAATACACAAGCGATACATTCGAAGTGACCCGTTGAGCAATAAGTTCTTTTAACCATGACCTTTTGACTCAAAAGGTCAATCAATGACAATATGCAAAAGGTAGCTCAGATTGGATTCTCGAAAATGTCATTAGTTCCCATTAATTATTTTAATAAACTTTTTTTTCCCCCACTAGTTTTAATTTCAAATGTTTGCATTACAACAGATCTACAGTTTGTTTCAAAAACTGCTTGCGGAACTTACTTCATAACCATCAGAGAAAATAACCTAAGTCTCAGCATTTATTCACTTAGAAGTAGTCATTTGAATGTTTGAAGTCACCAATGTTAACAAAATATATGATGAAACAATATTGGAGCTTTCATGATTCACTCTGTTGTTCATTTTTTTGAATTATTTTCTTTATCCACATAAGGACATACTGGTAAATGTTTTTGAAGTGAACATGGAGAGAGAATCTGAGCCACCTTTTGTCAAGAATGAACAATTGTATATACAGCATTTCATTTTTTTTTAAAAATCAAAGCCAAAAGAAACTGACACATATTGAGATCATGACAGTTCAACAACAAACAAAAAAAAAACCAGACATTCCTGCTGCTTGCCAGTTACACACTTGGACCATAGCAGTGTCATCCATTTTTCTAATCCAACTAATTTAGTAATTGAAAAAAAAAAAAAAGAGTTGTTTCCCATTGATTAAATGGCCAAGTTTTTTTCCTCTCTTAATATTAAAAGATTTAGGATACAGGTTTTGAATTTATTTTTTCTTTTTTGTTCTTCATAAGGAGAAAGACCATTTCCTGAATGACTATGTATTGACCTTTAGTGTAGCGCCCTGTGCCATAAATGGGATGTAGTTATCAAGCACTCAAATCTGCCATTCAGTCAATGTGTACTGCTGCCTCTAGGAATGAACATATATTATGTTAATTACAAAACTTCACTCCATTTAGAGATTACATTAAGCCTGTATCTTTTGACCCAGTTTTTACATTTTAATGTCTTGTATTTAAGCCCAAACTACGTTACCATTTTCTATATTTGATTTTGGTAGCCTTTCAAACATGTACATGTGTGAACTTAAGTGTAAATATTTGGAGTTGACTGTAGAACTAGAAAACTTCAATATTTGGAGTTGACTGTAGAACTAGTAACTTCATCTCACAAAACATGTATGTATGAAAATACAGACTAAACAAAATGGTCAATTGGTTTGTAATTATTTTCATCTTATTTTTATTTCTTATAGATTTTCTAACAAATAACATTAAATAGATCATCATACAACCAATGACAATAACAAAAAACTGTATGCCATTGACTTTGTAAATGTATCAAATTAAAACAATCCTAAGTCTAAACCAAATGTAATATCCACTGGTAGTTCTCTCTGAAATACAACTTAGAACCAATGTGAATAGTTTTTGGTTTTGGTAAATCTGAACAAAAAAATGTAATGCAGGAGCTGGTTGGACCGACACAAGGAACCACGGCAACGGGTGACGACAAGCAGAAAAGACAACAGTTAAGATTAAGTAAGATTTAAGACTTGACAAGAATGATCCTGACTACACAGAGAGAACATTTTAGGTGTGGATGTGGTGTGTGGGTGTGTGTGTGTGTGTGTGTTATATGAACATCAGCAGACTTAATGTGCTCTCTGGTTGAAAGAGCCAGCTCATGGCAGGGGATGACATGACTATATATATATATAAATATGTCTACAATATGTATATAGTGTGTGCACATAGTATATCTTATCTTTTGGTCTATGTACATATGTATAGAAACTACATACAAGACATCAAATATGCATTCTGTACAAATTAGAATTTAAACATTTTATTTACATGACAAAAAAAAATGAGTCGACTTTCTCATAGCCTAACAATACACCGACACAAAGTGAGACCAACATATAGCATAAGACAGGGAGTTGGCCATTTCTAAAGTCTTATATACAATATACATTCAACTGCAAGACAATTTACCTATGCTGAGAAAATCAGCTGTAATTAAATACATGTTACATGTAGAATGTTCAAAATGTAAGTAGAACTCATGAAAAATGAAAACTTGTTAAAAAATTCCACCCTGCCCCCAAAAAAAACTTTCTTAATACCCTTTTAATTGGGGTAACTGAAGACTGAAGGAACCTCAACTCAGTGGACACTCGCTAATTGATTCATAATAGGCAAGTGTTGAATAGTTTTCAGACTTTTGTTTGATAGTATTTTTTTTCTTTTTTAATAGTTAACACATCGTGAAGTGATTTTAATACTTATGTACAAAATAATGACCAAATAAAAATGACAAAAAAAAAAAAAGATCACAATGATTAGGGAACTGAAACAAACATTCCACTTAGAAGTCAGACTTCAGTTGCAACTAGTTCATTGCCAAATTGCTAGAGAAGCCCCGCCCGTAGCGCCTGCCAAGTACACTCTGGGAGGGAAGTTAGGTATCTTTAGCAATGTGCCAAGTTCCTAATTCAAACTGATCTCAACATAAACCCAAACATTATAATGACCTAACATAACAGGATGCACAAGTCTGTAAAACAAGATATCACAATAGAGTTTCAGTACAGCAAACAAGTCCACTGCCACTCTAGTCTGACACTTAGGAATGGCAGGAAGTCACTCACTTTAGAATTGGGTTTATTAACATATTACATGTTAATTATAGTAATGGTATTTGTTTAACATGAAATGTACATGTTTGTCTTTTTGTCATATTTGTAGATGACATTAAGTAAATATAATTGCTGATCTTGACAGCAAAATTTAAATAATATTGAATTAAATATTAATTCCAAAATTTTATTTTTTTTTTTCTTATTAAGTCCATAATTTTAAAAAAGTTCTTTATTTTATTATTTATTATTGAATTAAATAATTCCAAAATTTGTATATTTTTTTTCTCTTATTTAGTCCATATTTTAAAAAAAGTTCTTTATTCATTGTTTTGTTTCATTGAAAGTCACTGAATAGAAACCAAGTTATTGAGAAGCATGGAGTTCCTTTGTGTCTGGTGCAAGGAATCCTGATGTTTGTAAATCCATTGATTTGGTAAAAGTAAAAGTCTTTTATGGCCCTAGCTACAATGATGACAACATGGGGGCACATTCTTGTTTCCTGAACACTTGGGCTCAACTTGTCTAATCAGGGTGTTCAGGTGGTAGCTACAATGATGACAACACGGGGGCACATTCTTGTTTCCTGAACACTTGGGCTCAACTTGTCTAGTCTGGGTATTCAGGTGGTAGCTATGATGATGACAGCATGGTGTTCAGGTGGTAGCTACAATAATGACAACATGGGGGCACATTCTTGTTTCCTGAACACTTGGGCTCATCTTGTCTAGTCGGGGTGTTCAGGTGGTAGCTATGATGATGACAGCATGGGGCACTTCTCTCAGTTGCTCCATCAGAGTGATACTGCCTTGTTCAGCGACTGAATTATCCACAAAGTCACAAGGTGGGAAAATGTGAACCACAAATCCAGCCTAGAAAAAAATAAAGATCAAGTTATGAATGTTTTTTTTAAATCCTACTTTTCTGGTATGCAAAGGGATGTTACTGATATTTAATCTAAATCTAGTTTCCTTGGATCCAGTAATGAAGTGATCTTTCAGAAAGTTTGAATAAATGTGTTGTCACACAGTACCAGTTTAAGTGTAAAAATTGAAAAGTTAAAATAAATGAATCAATTTTTGGTTGCTATGAGAAAAGTGAGTTACTAGTAGAGTTTGAGGGGGAAAAAAGGTACTCTATTTTGATAAGAAATAGTACAAAAAAACTTTTAAGCTTAAGATCAGTCAAAAGTAATGGAATATTCTTCATAGACTGGTACCTGTTCAGATCCTGGTAAAGGAACATTGACAATGCCTGCAGCTTGTTTGTTGAGTAGGTAGGTTATAAATCCTTCACTTAACGCTCTTGTCTGGACACTAATGTCTGATTGGTCTCTGCCACAAGCCACAGCTATCAGGATACAGTAATCTTCCTCACACTAAAATATAAAGCAGACATTTCATTCATTAGAAGTCAAGAAATTTAAAAAAGGACATAACAGTCAACACAAGGCAGTGAAAAAAACAGGATTCAAAATATTGTGTACAGATGCGTGCCACTTTTTTCTTCTAAATGTGTTTTTGTGCTACACTCATGATACAATGTAAGAGATAGCAAGGTCTGAAAAGGGAGCGTTACTTTACTTTGTTGATTAAAGACAACTTCAAAACAAACAGCCTGTCCTATTAGTTATGTCTGTCATAATGAGGGATATAATAGTCATTGTTCTTACATATCAACCTTTTGGAAGTCTTATTTTGTCACTATGTAAAGCTTGATAAGTGGTGATGTTCACTATTTTAAAAATGGAGCTTACCTGCATCCTTTTAGATACACCTTCCAGTTGTGCTTGTTCAAGCCTCATTCTCTGGCTGATACGTAGAGGAGGCAGCACACCACTTTGCATTGGTTGTGGAAGCGCTTGATTGGGCAGCCTTCTGTTGCCAGCAATAAAATGCATTTGTACATAACTGTTGTCATTTTTAAGTGCCAAAGCCCCTTGCCACATAACTGGATAGCGCTGAAAACATAAATTAATAATATTAGAAAATCTTGATTGCCAATTAAAAGTAGAAATAGGGAAAGCAGCTATCGATGACAAGTGTAATCAAATAAATGGAAACTCCCTCCAACACTAACCCAAAGAGAGAAAACAAAAGTTTTGAAAAGGGGATGATGTGAGAATATCAATCTTTCGGATTACTAATAAAATCTAGCAAAAGACCAAAAAGTTTTATTGCCAATAAATAGACCAGAAAATAGAATGGTAGGGACACTAAATGTTTTACCTGCAAAAATCCCACTGGGCTGTTTGTCTGGAGTTCATGGGGCATGCGTTGTTTCATTAGGAGAAGATCAGCCTGCCGGCTAAGCATTGGATTAGGTGATGGCGATCCAAGAAGGCCTCTGGCTTGGTCTTGATGTCCTGGTTCTCCCTTTTTGTCGTAGGGCTCCAGCACTTGGAATCTTGGCCCAGGTGCAAAAGGGGGGAAATGACTTTGCATGACATTTTCCCTCAGCAGGTGAGTCTGTGCCTGGTGCCCAGGGCCATATAGACGTCCAATAAACTGGGTAGCCAATCCAAGAGGGATCTCAGGATACATGTGAGCAATGGCTTCACAGGCACCACTTGAGCTCGGCTGCATGAAGGCACTAGTTACTCCAACCTGCATGCGACCAGGTTCCACTTTTCTATCGAGATATGGTAAGGAAAATGGGCTTTGTGGAGCAGGTGGGGTTGATTTGGGAGTCCGTGAGGGATCAACCCGACTGTCAGAATCTGCCAAATTCAGTGGTTGATTAAGTCCAACTGGTTGAGATGATAACGAGCTCTTCCTGGCGCTGTTCGGTCCTACAGGGGTATTCCTGGCCTGATCGTGTGCTAGCCTCAAATTTCTGGCATCTGCAGGATGGCCCTGATCGGGATTAGCAGTTCTGTTGTTCTCTTGCACTAAAAGAAGATGCTGACGCAGCCTTTGTTGTTCCATCAAGAACATCATTTCTCTGGTTGATGTTTGCTCACCATGAACTGAAGATTGCACAGAGTTTTCTAGATCATCTAAGAGAAAGAAAAAAATGTTTTAGTTATCAAAATGTAAACATAAACATAAAAAAAGGTTTTGCTTTATGATGGCTGAATAGAAATGAAGTGTACCTTTCAGAAACCTGGGGTCTGAATGCATGCGTAGGCTGAGGGGTGACTGACATCCTGTTTCTCTCAGCGAGTTGGGATTAGGATGTCTTTCAATGACCTGATACAAACAAAAACAAAAACTCATAAAAACACTATTTTACTTCTGACACTATTTTGCTTCAAACTATCCAGGAGGAATATTTCCAAATTTCAGTTACAAACAGGTAATTCTATCTAAGACAATCACTTAGCAGCAATGTTACATCAAGTACATAATAGAATGTAACATTTGTTTGATATTCCTTTATTTAATTTTCTAAATACCTGGCCTTCAGGACTGGCAGATGTTGGAGACAGTGAAATAGGCTGTGATGACACTATCCCAGCATACAGCATAGCTCCTGGGGCAGTAGTCACAGGTGGAGTTCTGGTCTCAGAGCCAAGTTTCAAAGACGTCTGTGGGGGTATGGATGGAGACTTAGTGTTGCGCATCTCCAGACTGCTCTTGAAAGCACTGTTAGGGAAGTGCAGGGAGTGATGGGAGCTTGGGAGACCCTGCTGCTCCATCATGTAAGGTCTCTGACCAATGTGAGCTGGGGGAACTGGGCCAGCAAAGCCAAATGGAGCCTAAAGAATAAAAAAAAAGGTCTTTGTCACAGAAGTTTAATCTTCCACTAAGAAACTGGCTGAACATGAGTAGTTCAACAAATTGTAGCTACTATATTGGTCTCTTAATACACACACTTCAAACAACTCACTGAAATGATTCAACTAATATTCAAACTTTCACAGTAGAAAAGTATAAACACAGCTCACAATGTCCAGTCTGTAACATTAACACACATCAATCTAAGCAGGTCATCAAGTTAGGTCAGTACACACATTAAAGGTCAGTCAAGGTAGCACACTTTAGTTTACATTTTTTCATAAGAGTACTGAGTGTGTAGATTCTGCAGACTTTCTTTCAGTCAAAAATACAGCACAGAAGAATTAAAAGTTGTATGTTTTGTCTGAAAACTTGATTTAGAAACATTTTCTCTGCTTCAATAAATTTATAAATCATTCAATCAATATACCCTTCCTAGTCCTACAGTTCAAAGGTTAAGAAAAGTTGTTTCCATTCCATGTTTATCAAAACATAGCTGGTGAACAACTCTCCTGTGTGTGTCCTAGGAAAAGTCCGTCTTCGTTTCATCAGTATTCATGGCCCAATCAATCCTAGTTTATATTTAAGAGTGAAGTAAAAGTTATTATCAAAATTGGACAAAATAATGTGTTTCTATCACTTTGTCTTAAATATTAGGCAATGTTTTCTACTTTATCTCTTGCTCTCAGTAATTGTTTTTCACATTCCAATGAAATTATTCATTTTGCTCATTTGTGTTTCACTACCCTGTTATGGTTAAATTTCAATAACTGTTTTTGTATGCAATCAGGAAATGTTACGTTAGGTATATAATTATAGAGGAATGCATACACTTTTTATATAACACAAATTAAAGTTTATGAAACCAAAAATTAATTTAATTTAATGGGGTCTAATCAACGTTGGTATTATCAGTTAGGAGAAGAGAAGAAGAGTAATAGGCTGGGTTTTTTTTTGTGTGTCTTTTTACTACTTCAATTGATTATCTTATGT
Source organism: Biomphalaria glabrata (assembly GCF_947242115.1). Classification (NCBI taxonomy): domain Eukaryota; kingdom Metazoa; phylum Mollusca; class Gastropoda; family Planorbidae; genus Biomphalaria; species Biomphalaria glabrata. The sequence goes on from NC_074723.1 coordinate 5,055,349, forward strand.
TTATGATTATTACCAAATGTGTTACTTTCACTTTTCATCAACCTCACTGCTCAATTTTCTTTACCAAGTGCTTCTTAAAACAGAAGATGTATATGCTAGCATTGGTTTAATTAGGATATCAAGGCATTAACTTTTAACTAGATTTGTTGATTTTTAGAAACCCTAATGTCCTGTGTGTCATTTCAGGAATACCATTAAAGTACTTATTATTTATTTTAGTCTGAATTGTACAGCTTACTCTATCACAGATTTGCTTATTTGATATTATTTCACTATTGAGTCTCACATGATGTAGTTTTCCCAATAAAAGATGGTGTAGGGTTACAACTTTAGATTATTAGAGAATGTATGTGTACCTGTATTTTTTTTTTCTGAATGTGAGTTTAACAATGAATAGATGTCTTGCTTTTTTTTTTTTTAAGTGCTATACAACAAATATCTTTGAAAGCTAATTTCAAAACATGTACAAGTAATTACCTCTGAATGTTTCTGAGAAGCATCAACATTGATTTTAGAAACCATTTCATCCATTCCTCCAATCTTGACAACTTTGACAACAGGACGCTCTGGTCTGATTGAAGTTTGGCTGTGTGCACTTGGTGGACGCTTGTTCATCAAATCATGGGCACTAGGAGGGCGCTGGAGCAACAAGCTAGGATCTTTCATGAGTGAAGAGTTCTGAAGGTGCATGGGCAAGTGAGGATTGGATGATGGCTGATTCAAATTGCCCTGAATGCTGTTCCACATAAGGCCGCTATGGACAGGGCTAACAGAGGGCTTTGCTTGACTAGGTAGAGCAGTAGAAGTCACTGGAAGTATAGGCTGCTGTTGACTAGTTTGGGCCACATTATTTGGCAACAAGGCAGAAATGGAAGAGACATTGTTCATGGATTCCTGGGATGCTTGCACTTTGGCAGCCACTTTTGGATGAAGAGATCCGGATGGTCTGGTAATGGGTGAGTCCATGGCCACAGAGTCCACAGGTTTCCATGGAGTGGACTGTGATGGTACCGACTTGACAACTTCATGCTCAGTGATTGGCTGCTGCTGTTCATTCTGAGGTAACCCAGAGAACAGCCCCAGGTTATTATCTCTCTTCAAATTGCTCTCGCCATACTTTATTCCGTCCTGCACTTTGTTCTCACCATATTTTATGCCCTCTGGCACTGAATTTTTACCTGCAAGTGATGTATTTGAATTAAAATGACCTCCATTGTTACCAGAGCCCGCTGGCTTAATTGTTGCTGTACCAGTGTCAGAAAGTTTGACTGTAAAAGCCAAAGGAGGCTTCTCATGATGCTCTGTAGAAGAGTTGACAGTTTTATTGGCCCTCTCAATTGTATAGTGTTTTTCTTCTTTCTTCTCAACTACATGAGCCACTTTGATTCTGATAGGTGGCACTGTTGGACCCTTCTTGCCAGCATCACGGACATCAGCCTTAGCAGGTTCAATGGTGAACTTCACTTCCTTCTGTTCTGCTTCTTTCTTTGCTTCTGTTGATCTTCGAGTTTGGCGTGTCGTTGGGGGTGCAGGGAGAGGAGATGGAGTAGAAGCTGCAAGACAAATGATCACAAAATATATTATTATTTCCTCATGCAAAGACAATGCAGAAAAATAATTAAAAACACTGTAATGCTATACAAAAAATCCTAAATACCTCAGTATGTTTTAATCAAGATTCATTATTTGATTTACTGTGATCTTACCTATTTCTATTGGTGCAGAAAGTGGAATATCCTGATTGCTATCTTCTTCAATAGCTCCAAACAAGCCTTTAGAGACTGCATCTATCACTGCATCTACATTACTCAGAGGTGTTTGCTTGCTGACTTCCTCTGTAGGCTTTGTATCATTAGCTAATGACTCATAACTTCCTTTAGGATCAGACAACAGACTACCGTTGCTTGCAGGTGGAGAGGCAGCCAGATAGTCCACACCTATCTGAGTGGGGTCTTGATTTTCAGAGGCTCTCTTCTTTCTGGTTCTACTTCTTAAGTTTGGTTCCTTGTTCTGATCTGGCTCGGTGTCATCAAATTCATACACATTGTCTTTAGGCACCACTTTCTTATCCTCACCTTTCTTCGCTTTCCAGTCTTCAAAGCTAGAGCTCTCATCAGCAGCTTTTCTCCTTCTAGTTGTACGGGTCACTTCCAGTTTCTCTAATTTGACCACAGGAGAGGACTGCACATTTTCAGAGCTGGATGCCCGTGGTGACATGTTATTCTTGGGGGACTGAGTCCCTGCAGAACGGCCTCTAGGTGAGCCACCTGACCTTGAAAGGCGAGTCGGGGGTTGAACTGTTATGGTTCCTGATGCTATAGCTTTGTAATCGGTTTGTTTTCTAGCCCGTGTTGACCTCTGAGTTTTAGGAGTGGCAGGAGACTCACCATCAGAACTAAGGCTGTTCTGGTTCTCTTTACCTTCAATACTAGACGGCTGATCATCCAGATTGATAACAAGTTGCGACTCTCCAAAGGAAGAGTCCAAGTCTAGCTTGTTGGTTTCAGGACTTCTTTCGTCAACTTTCACTGGTAATTTTAGCTGTTGAGGTATTTGAGGTTGCTGCTGGTGTTGCAATGCTGGCTGCTGGTGTGAGATATGCTGTTGAGGTAGGGTCTGCAAGGTTTGGCCATGCTGTTGAGGCAGTGCATTTTGACCATACTGTTGAGGCAGTACACTTTGACCAAGCTGTTGAGGCAATGCGTTTTGACCATGCTGTTGAGGCAGTACACTTTGAACAGGTTGCTGAAGCAATGTGTTTTGACTATGCTGTTGTGGCACTGGTAGTGGCATACTTGATGTATTATCAGAAGAAGACTGAGGGGAAGGGTAAAAGGATGGATTGGTTGGCTGAGAGGTCTGCCGTTGAAATGATGACTGCTGCTGTTGAGATGGAAACTGATAAGAAAGATAGCCAAGTGGCTTTGCTTGGGGTGTTGTGATCATCTGGTCCTGACTTTGTTGCACATTAAATGGTGTTTGTTGAGAAACTGGCTGTTGATGCAAAGAGAAGGATTCCTGGCGCTGGAGAGATTCTTGTGACTCCATTACAGACATCATTCCTCCTCTACCATTTTTCCCACGTCTTGTTCCATAGCCTCCTCTGTTGTTACGTTTTCCTCTTTCAATGCGAGATCTAGTTTGTCTCAAGTCTTCACTGAAATTGGTATGCTCCATGGCTGACATTGTGGATGGCATCATTTCTTGTCCCCCTTCAAAATCGTAAGCATCAATAGGTGATTTTTTCTTTTCAGAAGGATTGGTTTCAGCTTTCTTGGCCTGGCTAGCTGACAGAGATTTATGGATGGATTCCAGATTGGCTTGAACACTTTGTTCAATAGCTTGCTGCTCAGCAAGTGCCGCTGCCCTGTCTTCTTTGGTGTTTTTTTTGTTGTTTCTATTACGCTTACGTGGATTCTTTTTGTCATCATCGAATGACGTTGGCTGCAGATTGACAGTCTCTGCAAATTTGGGCATATTCCCTGCAGGTGTTGGTTCTTGATAAAATGATGGGGGGAACCCTTCCATTCTTCGTGGTGGCTGCTCCACCCTTTCATTGAGCCTAGAGTCAACAGGGTGAAATGTGTCTTTGTTGTTAAACAAATCATGAGCCTCTACTGGCTTCACCACTAATTGTTTTTGCACTTCTGAGTTGGGGGTATAATTGATAAAATCTGAATTTCTTGGAGGAGAGTTTAACAAGAAATCAACTACAGGTTCACTGTAATTGTAAGATGGATCTAGATGTCCTCCCTTAGGAGAAAACACTGGGTCTTGGGATATGTGTCCTTTGGGAGAAAATACAGTGTCTTGGGACAAATGTCCTTTTGGAGAAAACAATGTGTCTTGCTGCAAAAGTCCTTTTGGAGAAAACACTGTGTCTTGGGACAAATGTCCTTTAGGAGAAAACACTGTGTCTTGGGACAAATGTCCTTTAGGAGAAAACACTGTGTCTTGGGATAAATGTCCTTTGGGAGGAAATACTGAGTCCTGAGATATTCTTTCATGTGAAAGGTGATTAACTTTTTGCTGAAACAGCTGTTCCTGCAGTGTTCTTGTAGAAAAATTATTTTCAGGCAATTTAGCCACCAGAGTTTTATCTGGCATTGTCCCTTTGGCTGTGAAGAAAATGTGCTGGTCTGGTGATGGAATAGTGGCCTTTAAGATATCATGAATTTGAGATTTATTGCCATGAAACATTGGCTCTTGTGTGGAGTGCTTTTGATGGTGACTGAACTCACTAAACAAGGCTTTCGGAGATGGGAACAAAGAGTCTGTTAAATGTGTTTTATTTGTGGAAGTGTTTTGGAAGATTGTTGGGTCAGCAGGAATGTCCTTGAAATGGACACTAGGGGACATTTTCTTAGGTGACAATAAGTTACAATCTTGGTGTGGGGGAATGCTTATATTTCTAATGGGAGTTTGAAAGTTTTTATCATGAGGAGCATTGTCCAATGAAATAGAAACTGGTGGTGGGAGAGAAGATTGTCCATGAGGACTTTTCTTGGAGTAGATTACACTGGCTCCTTGATGATGCTGAAACCTATGCTCAAGATGGGTAGAAGCCGCTTCTTCAGGGACAGATATGGTATTTCTACGTGGAGAATGAAAAGCTTGTTCTGATGGAAATTCTTGAGATTTTCTGCGTAATGTATCGATAGATGTCTCTGGAGCAGTTACAGGAACACCAGAGGATGTTCTTCTCTGAGTGGTTTGAACTGATGTAGGCTCCATTTCATGCATGACCAATACCTCTCTATTGGGGGACAATATGCTTCTCTCCATCTTAGCATCTTTATTGAAAAATGGAGGAGATTGCAAGCCTATCTGGGGCGAATGAAGAGGTCGAAGAGGTGATTGAAGTGGCCTTTGTGGAGACTGAATTCTCTGTGGAGATGTCAGCTGCCTTTGTGGACTCTGCATGTGCCTCTGAGGAGATGGCATCTGGGGAGATTGAATTTGAGGAGACTGGATTTGAGGTGACTGAGGTATCTGCCTTTGAGGTGACTGTAAAGCTACAGAAGGCTCTGAAGGCCTATCTTGAACCACAGAATTTCTCCTTGGGGATGTGAACCCTGGAATAACTGCATGCTGAGGTTGAGCAAAAAAGCTGAGGGGGTCCATTTTGTGATCAGTATGATCTCCCTTTATTAACAGTTTACTTTCTTGTAGTAACTGGTCATCCAGATTGGCCGTCAGTTTCTCAGGTATAGCATTATTGAAAAATAATTCAGTTTCACTTTTGTCTTTGGAAGGTGATACTGGTATTTCAGTTGGTGTCTCAATAGATTCAGACTCAATGTTTAATGGTGGTAAATCATCCTCTATGTCTAGCCCTAGAGTGTTCTCAAATTCCAATATAGACTCCACTGCTCTTGCTGCTTCATCTGATGCCTCTCTTATTGCTTGCTGCTCTTTCTCTTGTCTAGCTTTCTCTTCTTCAACCTTTTTTCTCTCTTCCTCTGCTTTTCTTTCCTCTTCTTCTTGCTGCTTTTTAAGCTCTTCTGCTTCTTTCTTTTTGATTTCTTCTTCTGTTAATTTATGCTCTTCTTTTTCTTTCTCTGGTGATTCATTGGATGCTACAGTTGCACCCTCTTCTAAACTCATGTCATCATTCTTGGCCAGAGTTGTAGGTTTCTGAGTGACTTCTTGGTCCCCATCTTTCTTGACTGACGTCTCCTTTTTATCTTTGCGGAAAGCACTGAATGGAGCAGTTTCAGGAGACTTTTTCTTATCATCTTGAAAAAACATGTCTGAAACTATCATTGACTTGTGGTCTTTCTCATTGGAAAATTTAGTTTCATATTTCAGGTTTATGACATCTAAAAGATCCAGCTCTCTGTCATTACTAGCTGAATCTATCTGCAAACTGGAAGGACTTTCCTTATCCCCAGTATCATCTTCATCACCAGAGCCAGCATTGGCAACAAAGGCAATGACTTCATCCATATGGTCATTTCTTTCCTTTTCTTCTTGCTGCTGTTTTAAAAGTTTCTTTTCTTTCTTAGTAAGTTTCTTCTTTTCATCTGAAACACTCTCTGACAATTCGTCTATCACAAGAGATGGATCCTCGTCATCTTCATGGATTTCCACTGATGAACCAATCGTGGTTTCATCTTTGACACCTGCCACATCTTCACTGACAGCATCAGATTGGTGAGAAGATCCACTCATGGCAGCTATTTCAGATGAAGTTGATTGAGCTAGCTCAGTAGTGACTGTGGTCTCAGCTTCCGAAATGGGTACAACAATATCTTCATTAGTTTCTACTTCAACCTTCACAGTTTTGTCAGCATCCTGCTGATCCTCTGGCTTGTCATTAACAACTTTTTCATCTTTAATTGTTTCTTCTTTAGGAGCTAAACTAGTTTCCATCTTCTCATCTGTTTTACAATCATCTTTCTCTTTGTGTTTCTTGTCATCATCTGCTTTTGGAGTGTCTTTCAACCTTTTAGGGATCAGAATGGGTTTAGGGTGTCCCCAAAAACTAACAAATTCATCCACAACTTGGGACTGCTGAGAACCACCGGTATCGGCATTGCTGTTGTTGTCAGTCTCAGAACTTTGTTTAGTGCCGATAAGTTTGTTGTCATCAACCTTTTTGATCTTGGAAGGCTTGCTTTTGTCTTTGTCACTCTCCTTGTCATGTTCTTTCTTCTTCTTTTTCTTTGTAGGTGGTTTGGTGGATAAGTCTTCTATACTACTGAGACTTTTCCTTTCTGAATGGTCCACTTTGTCTTTGGCTTTCTTGTCTCTCTTGTGCACGTCCAAGGAGGATGCTTTAGCACTTTCTTTATCATTAGAAACATCTTTCTTCTTAGACTCGGATTTCTTCACTGCATCATTTGAAGGTTTGTTAGTCTCCTTGCTGTGTTTCTCTTTCATCACTTCTTTTTCTTTAACACTCTCTTGGTTTTTCTCTTTGACACTCTCTTGATTTTTCTCTTTGACACTGTCTTGATTTTTCTCTTTGACACTGTCTTGATTTTTTTCTTTGACACTGTCTTGATTTTTCTCTTTGACACTGTCTAGGTTTTTCTCTTTGACACTGTCTAGGTTTTTCTCTTTGACACTGTCTAGGTTTTTCTCTTTGAAACTGTCTTGGTTTTTATCTTTAATACTTTCTTGGTTTTTCTCTTTGACACTCTCTTGGTTTTTCTCTTTGCTTTTTAACACTTCTGTGTTGGATTTAGTGAAAACCTTCTCTTCAACAGTAGTTGGTTTGCTGACTTCTGAAGTTTCTGAAGTTGCCAAGTCGCTGTCACTATCAAATAAGATGGGTTTCGGTCTTTTCTTTGGTTTCTTGTCTTTGTCAAATTTAGAGGAGTCATAGACCTTGTTGATTAATGAATTCACACTCTCCTCTTCCGCTTTGGGGTCTAACTTCTTTTTCTTCTTCTTCTTGACAACTGCCTCTTCTTTATCTTTCTTCTTCTTTTTCTCATCTGAGTGTTTCAGACTTAGATCCCCAAAAAATTTGTCTTTACCTTTGGATTTTTCATTTTTCACTTCAACTTCTTTTTTCACTTCCTCTTTTTTACTGTCGGCACTCTTCTTCCCATCAATGTCTTTTTTGTTTTCAGAGTCTTTCTTGTTTTCAGAGTCTTTCTTGCTTTCAGAGTCTTTCTTGCTTTCAGAGTCTTTCTTGCTTTCAGAGTCTTTCTTGCTTTCAGAGTCTTTCTTGTTTTCAGAGTCTTTCTTGCTTTCAAATTTGATCTCTGTCTCAGACTCTTTTCTTTCTTTCTTGTCACTGGAAGAGTCTTTCAGTTTATTCTTGTCTTCACTTTTTGCAGAGCTTTTCCTGTCAATATCAGATTTGATAACTTTACTATCTGTCTTTAATTTTTTAGCTGGGGTCTCATCTTTATCAGTTTTATGAGATTTTTTGTTTACAGGTTCAACTAAAGCTTCTTGTTCAACCTTCCCTGATTTTTTTGATACAGACTCCAAAGAGGAATCATGTTTATCCCCCTGTGCCAACTTATCAGGTCTCTTCATGGCTTTTGTCTTTTTCTTGACTGAAACTTTAGGTGTATCATCATCATCTGAAAGATCTAAGTCATCCAGACTATCTTCATTCACATTTTTGGCATGAGGTTTGACAAACTCCTCCCTTGATGTCATGGAGTCTGTTGAATCCTCTCTAGTCTTCCTTCTTTTAGGAGCAGGCTTAGATTTAGATTTATTGGATGACTTAGGGATTGGAAAATTGTCTTCGTCTGAATCAGAAGAGAAAATTTTTTCAGACTTTTTCCCGTTAGCTTTGCTAGCTCTAAGCAATGCATCTTCATCCTCGTCACATGAAGACGATGAGGTTGATGAAACATGAAGCCTCTTCTTGACCAGCCCTGTTTTTTTAGGTTTGGTTTCTTTCACTGAATCAGCTTTAATGCTGGATTCAGATTCAGACAAGTCACTATCATCAGTCAAGTCAGAATTGCTGCCCCAGGAATAAAGTGATGACTTGGCCTTTTTGCCTTTCTTTTTAAGATTCTTTTTAAATTTATCAAAGGAGGATTTGGGAGCAGGTTCTGGCTTATGCTGTTCAGGTTCTCTATTGCGTTGAGTTTTCACTCGATCATACATAGAGGTGAAGGTCATTTGGAATCTGTCATTGCTATCTAATAATACAGCAAGTTCATTTCTTTTGGGTTTTTTAGGAGGGGGTTTTTTATCACTTTTGTCATCATCATCTTTGTCATCCTTTTTATCTTTATCTTCCTTTTTATCTTTCTTTTCTTTTTTACCTTTTTCATCTTTCTTAGATTTTTCTTCTCTCTCTTTCTTAGCTTTTTCCTCTCTCTCTTTCTTGGCCTTTTCTTCCTTCTCTTTTCTAAGTTTTTCTTCTTTAGCTTTTCGTTCTTTCTCTTTCTTTTCCTTTTTCTCCTTTTCTTTCCTTTCTTTTTCTTTTCTTTCCTTCTCTTCTTTTTCTTTCTCTCTTCTTTCTCTTTCCTCCTTTTCCTTCTCTTTCCTTTCCCTCTCCTCTTTTTCTTTTTTCTCCTTTTCCTCTCTCTCCTTTCGTTCTTTGTCTTCTTTTTCTTTCTCTTTGCGTTCCCTTTCCCTCTCCTCTTTTTCTCTTTCTTTACGTTCCTTTTCCTCTTTTTCACGTTCTTTTCTTTCTCTCTCTTCTTTTTCCTTTCTTTCTCTTTCTTCTCGTTCTCTCTCTCTTCTTTCTCTTTCTTCCTTCTCTCGCAGCTTCTCTCGCTCTTCTCTTTCTTTCTGTTTTTCTTTTTCTTCTCTTTCTTTTCTTTCTTTTTCAAGCCGTTCTTTTTCTAATCTTTCTTGTTCTTTTTGCTTCTCTCTTTCTTCTTTCTCCTTTCTGAGTTTCTCCTCTTTTTCCTTTCTTTCTCTTTCCTCTTTCTGACGTTCCTTTTCTTCCTTCTCTCGTCTCAACTTTTCTTTCTCTTCTTTTTCCTTTAATTCTTTTTTCTCTTTTTCTTTTTGTTTTTCATTTTCCTCCTTTTCTGATTTTTCCTTTTCTTCTTTCTGTTTTTCTTTAGTTTCATCTTTTGATTTATCATCTTTTAGTTTCTGTTTCAACTTTTCTTCTTTCTTTTTCACATTTAGAGATAAATGTTTTTCATTCTCTTTCTTGCTTTTGGACGAATCTGTGGTCACTTTTTTAGGAACAAGATGGCTATCAGACTTTTCACTTTTATTTGTACTTTTGGAATCTAGTTTATGCTTGCTATCTAACTTAGCTTTCTCTTCACTTTTACTAGCCTCTGTCTTGAGCTTAAAATCAGATTTGGGACCATCTTTAGATTTGACCTCTGGAGTCGAGGATTTGGTTACACATGAAAGACTGGAGAATGCTTTCTTCTCTACAACTTTTTCCTTGACTGTTTCTTTAGATTTCAGTTTTCTGTCTTTCTTGTTGCTGTCTGTGCTCTCTGTTTTAGTTTTCTTGAGTGGATGTTTGTCATTCTCTTTACTCTTGTCCTTCTCAGACTTTTCTTTCTTCTCATCCACTTTCTTATCCACTTTTTTGTCTTCTTTTGTAGCTCCTGACTTTGGTTCAGTTTTATCTGTACCAGGTTTCTTGTCTTCCTTTTTCTTGGTCTCTTCCTTTTCTTTTGGTTTAGGTTTCTCACTTTCTTTAGTATCTTTCTTGTCCTTGACTTTGTTTTTATCTGCTTTTGAGTTGTCATGCCCTGAGCTTTTATGAGCAAGCTCGCTCTTCTTATCATGATCCTTACTACTACTACCTGACACAACTTTGTTATCCAAAGCTTCTTTGGAGGAACTTTTGGAAACTTTTTTATCTGAACTTGTAGAAGACTTGTTACTAGTTTTGTGAGAGTCTTTGTTTGGGTGTTTGCTTTCTGTTTTCTCTTTTGGTTGCTCGACTTTAACATCTGGGGCAAAAAGAGCTTCTGATTTAGCAGAGTTCTTTGAATTGCTGTGAGAAGTTTTAGATTTTTTATCTGATCTTTCTGAGGATTGCCTTGTAGAAGACAGTGAAGAAGTGCTGGGAGCATTAGAATTGACCTTAGAAGCATTGTCATTGTTGAGAGACAGAGAAGACATTGCCTTGCCTTTGTTGATGTTATCCGATGGACTTGGCAAATCTTTCTTGTCTGGGTTATCTTTTGTAATGACACCATATACCGGAAGGCTGCTTACTGGAGGAGACACTTCAGGTTTTTTAGAAGACCAATCTAGGACATCCGATTTTTTCACATTGGTATTGGCAGTTTGAGCTTCAATTACATCAAAACTGTCAGATTTTTCTAGTGTGTTTTCTGAAAACAGATTGCTGACTCCAGTCTTTAACTCACCACTTGAGATGGGAGATTTGACAATTACAATGTTGTTGTTTTCTGAACTTGAAGTCTGAACAATGGGAATAACTTTGTCTTCGAGAGCTAAGTTATTTTTGTTAATGGAAGACAGCGGTACTGAGGAATTGCTGGAGGTTTCTGATTTGACAGATACAGGAGATTCAATATCAGGGGTCACATCCTCAGTTTTAGAAACAGTCACATTATTTTTAGACTCGTCTTCAGTTTTTATAATATGGACTATCAACTCCTGTTTGTTATGTTGGTCATCTCTTGGTTTATGTGATGGGACTCTGGAACTTTGATTCCCTGGCAGGTGGGAACTGGTCGAAGTTCTAGAGTTTTCTGGGGTGAAGGAAGAAGAGTAGATGTGTGGGGCTTCTTGGCCAACTGTTGGCATCAGCTGTAGTTTATCTGGTCCCTGAGTAAATGGAGCAGCCACTGTGGACCCCACAGGGGATTTAGTGACTGATGACATTATGGAGGAGGACGAGGAGGGGCATGGTGTTACAGGTAATGAGGGTGGTACTATCTGCTGCATGGTACTTTTAACATGTAATGAGGGAGATGATGAGGTTAATGAAACAGATAACAAAGGTGTGTGTGACGGTAATGATGGTGGTAATGATGTAGATGTACATTTACCCTCTGGTGGACATATCAATAAATTAGTGTCTACAATGGAATCCACTGAGGAACACTGAACTAAACTAAACACAGATTTTGATGTTGAGGTACTACTATACAAAGATGATAATGGAACATCCAACGTCAAATTTGTGCTAACTGGCAGTTTCTCTGCTGGGAACCCACAATTATTTGCAGGCTCTGAAAGTCTAGATGAAAGCAAGCTATCCACTGCTGCAGTTTTGGGTGATATGTTGTTAATTGAGCTGGTGGCCGGTGCACTCACAATGGATGCAGTGAGAACACTGGTGCTGATCGGGGCTGTTGAAAGTGAATTGGCCACTGAAGTTGTAATGGTAGGTTGAAGCATGGATGATGATGTGGTCACTGGATGTGGCCATGGTGAAATAGTTAAAAGGGGCTTTATACCCAACTCCAGCTCTGCTGTTTGATCCATTTTGTTGTTACACTTTAGTCGTATAATATCCTGATCTAGAATACTTTTCTTGTTCAAGACCTGCTGCATTATGACAGAAGGTTCTTGCCTCTTTTCAGACAAGAAACTACTACCATCAAGCCCACTCTTACGGAGTCTGTCATTGGAAAAGCTTGAAGAGATTGTAAGATCAGATGACCTGCTGGTGGTGCCATTCAGAATTTCATCAATGCAGCGAAGACGTTCTTCAAGTTCTTTAGCATTAGGTGCAAGCTGGTTATCTGAAAGGCTATCATCAGAAAAAGAATCCTCTGGATCTGGAACAACATATTTGGAATAGCTGTCACTGTCTGAGCAGTATTTTCCCAACGGTGAGCCTGGTGGGGACTTAAAGCTTTTATTAGACAAACTGCCAGACATGACAGAGTCTTGAGTGTTTTCTTCACTGTAAGTAGAGCTAAAGCCAGGAGGGCTTGACTCGTGTGCTGGTAGAGGGATATTCCATTCACTTGTTAGGTAAGGATTAGATATGGACGAAGAAGTTCTGTAGGATTGTATCACAGAGGAGTCTTTATCACTTAATCCACCTTTATAAAGATGACCATTATCACAAGAAGATGATACATCTGTCAATTTAGAATTTTCCATGAACTTAAAAGAATTGGTTTTACTATCACACAAGGCTCTTCTATCCAGCAAAGAGTTAGGTATCCTTACATTCTGCTCTGAACAGCTTTCCAAATGTTCATCATCACTAGAGTCACTGGGAAATTCAGTCCTCCTTTTTTTAACATGAACCTGGAGTTCCAAGTCAGAATCACTGTGTTCCCTAGGAGAATCCTCCTTCTCAAACAATAAATGTTTGTCTTCACGGGTAGAGCTCATATCATCACTGATATGATTCCAAGACTTGGAATTCAAACGTCTTAACTTCTCCTGCCGCCTGAATGAGAGCTCTTCAGCCCTCTTGTCATCCAGGATCCTTCCAAACAATTTAGAATTGTCTTTAACTGCAACAGATTTAATTCTAGCCCCTGAGTTTGGAGATTCTGGTTCACTGGCATCCACCACTTCAGCCTCACATTCCTTGAGCTCTTTGAGAATGTGCTGCTTCTCTTGGTGCAAGTGATGAAGATCACCCTCACTCACAGACCCATTTTCAGAGTCTCCATGACTACCTGAGGATCCTGGGCTGCTGGGATGGTCTTTCAACCCTCTTCTGTTGGCTTCCAGCTGTCTATGTATCTTCTTGAGTTTATTTTCAGCAAGTGTGGATGACTTTTCATGCTTTCTGACAAGTTTAGAGTCTAACTTAGTCAAGTCTGAAAGCCCTGATTGTTCATGACTCCGTTTTCTACTCTCCACTGTTTTGATCATTTCAGCACCAAGTTTGGAGGAATTGATCCAAGATTTGGATTTGTTGAGTTCTTCAGAATCTCTTCTTCTACTAGAATAGGAGTCAAATTCATCCTCCACACGTTGCTTGTAGTCCTCCAAATAGAATCTTGGTGCATCCTCCTGAAGTGGAGTTGGAGGAGACTGGGAGCCCAAGCGTCTCAAGTCGCTGTCATGGGAGTGCAAGCTAGTGTGGTTCTGTAAGAAGGGAGAAGTTGTTCGACTGGGGCGGCTATGGTGATCAAAGTCTTTGTCCTCAGTTTTACCATCTTCATAGCGATCTCGGTTGAGATATTTGTCTTCACGAGACGACCTGTAGCGATTTTCAGAATGAAACGAGTTGTGTTCACTTCCCGGGCTGATTTCTCGGCTGTTGAACAGCTCTCCACTTCTTTCTTTTTGACGCTCTTCATAGCGATCAAGTGAGTGATCTCTGGAGCCTCTGCAAGACTGACCATCAATCCTACGGTCAGCAGATGAATGGCGAGGACTGAGATCCCTATCACGACGCTCCCTCTTGCTGTATTCATACTCTCTCAATTCAGCTACATAGTCATCACTGGTTCCTTTACCTGAATAGTATAAAGTGGACTGCACCGTGAAGTCTTCAGCAGCTCTTCTGAAATGAAAACAAGAAAAACTATTAAGCACAACAAAAGATTAAAACAGCGATGAACAGGTTTTCACAAGCATCAAAACAAATATCTTACCGAGATCGTCTGGAAGTCTGATGACTTTCTTCAGTATAATTAGAATCATACTGTCTTCTTCTTCGAGAACCATAGCCACTCGAACTTCTGCTATAAACAAAACTAGATGGACTTCTGAAAATATATATTTTTATTCTTTGTAAAACTCCTTTTAGCTTTAGTCATACAAAAAAATTATATAAAATATCCTCATAAAATAAGTTTCCCAATGTTTAAAAATAATGTCCAAATTTTTCATTTTTTTTATTGTATAAAAACTTTTAAAAAAACAAAATTATTCTTGAAAGCAAATACTAACCCTTCTTCAGTAACATTTTCAAAACTTCTTTGTCTAAACTTAGTATGTGACCGGGATTCATCAGGTCTTTCATTCGCTCGCATCTGGCCAGTTTCTTCCATTGTGTCCAGAAAATTATTCTGGCATTCTCTACTGGCAAAGTCAATCTGGTTAAAGTAAAACAATAATAAACAGTTTATTTTTTATTTTAAAAAAAGTATATTTATATATATATTATAAATATATATTATTGGCTAACATTGTAACAATGAAACATCATAACAAATAAGCTTAAATTGCAATAATTTAATATATTTTATCATATACCAGAATGGTTTGAAGGTTTAAAGTAGATTAACATGACCTATATTCTGGGCTACTTAAACACTTATGGAATATTAAATTACTTAAGGAAAGATCTGCATAAATTCCAATTAAATTGTCCTAACCTGCAACTTCTTCTTCATGAGATGTGGCCTCATCTTAATATCACTCACGCAGTGCTGGGCATCCTCATAGTTTGTATAATATATCAACCCTCGGTTGCGTAGTTTGTCAACAAAACAATACGTGATGTCTCCATACCTGGCCATCGCAGTCTTCAACGAGCGACTTGTCATGTCACTAGGTAAGTTGTCTACCCACACACAGAAGGTGGGCATACTTTTACCAAATCCCAACTGCAGGATAGAACAAAATAATAGCATGCACAAATACTTTAACCAAGGTACATTTAAACTGTCCACAAGTTTGCAGTCAGTGTGAATGCATGTACTTTTAGCCTAAATATGGTTGCTAATAATTGAGCTATTTATAGCTTTGTTAGAACAGACTCCTCAATTCTTGAATGGTAATATCACTTCCATTCCTAGAAAAAAGAAGTGTTTGATTACTTAGCCATTAGAAATATTGCTAAGTGAAATGTTTATACCTTGATTTTGTTGATCCCAATGTGCTCTCCTTCCATTGCTCTAAGGGCAGCAACCACACTAGTGATGTCCACATACTGAACAAAAGCAAATGCAGTTGTGGCCCCTTGCCTTTTCACATCTACATCCTGAGGGTGGAAAGCATAGAACAAGTTGTCAACACTTACCAATGAATTCAACAAATTTAGTGGCCATCAAAACTTAAATGCAATAAAAAAAAAATACCCAGATTAACTCACAATAATTTCTCCAAACTTTTTAAACTTCTCTATCAAATCGTCTTTGACGGTTTCTTTTTCAAGGTTGCCTACAAATAGTGTACGTGTGGACTTGGGATGGTATTCATCCAAACTATCATTTTCATTGCCATCATTGACTTCATCCACTTCTGTATTAAGACATAAAAAGACAAATTTTGATTACTTTTCAACATGACACATTTCCATTGAGCCTCCTCAACTGAGGAGTTTAGCCACGCACCTAATTTTTTTTACTTTAGTTCAAACTGGCAAATTTGTTTCATTTCTATCTAAAATGTTTGAAATTGAACTTACCAACTCCTTCATGAGAAGTAACTCTAATTTTTGTACCAAAGAAAATTTTTCCTTGGGAAGCTTCTAAAGCTTTACTGGCATCCTCAGGTCTGCAAGACAAATAGTTAATTAGGTCTACAGTTATGTAAGCCTAAGACTGGTTTGACACAATATAATTGTAGAAATTAGACTCAAATAGCAAATGTAAAATATTGTCTATAATAGTGGTATATATATTTTCAAATCAAAACATTATTTTAACCAAGGCACAAGAAAAAAAAATGAATTTTAATTTTGAACCATCTTTTAGCTGAGGAATTGTATTAGCTAATTTTCTAGACCAGAAATGTGCAAAGGAAAGACAGACAAAAAATGTAATCTATAACACAAATATCAGACAAAGCTTCTGGGTCATGGCCACATAATTTTGTTTCTTTAACTATAAAGACTAAAGAGGAAGTATGTTAGAGGTGTTTGAGGTGGATTGTCCTTCAGTGACTTGCTGATCAATGATTACAAACATTTAGATAAGTGACATGATCTTCTTTTAACACTATAACCTTTATTTGAATTGAAAAGAAAATATTTACAAGCAAACTATATTTCAATGAGTACTCACTTCCTGAAGCTAACGATAGCACATCTAGTATCCCCTTCAAGACATATCTGTACTGAAGTGACTTTCCCATGCTTCTTGTATTCATGATACAATCCATCTCGTAAACTGGAATCTAAGTCATGACATAAACACATTTTATTAGGCATGTCTGAACACAATGTGCATAACAAGAACTAACTTCGAAAAATCCTTTCTTTAAAATATAGTTTTAACACACAAGCTAAACAGTATTTCTTACTTATATATATATATACAGTGATGTTATCAACAAGTACTAAAAAAGTGGTGTAAAACCAATGAATAGTAAATGACTTCTACAAATGGAACAGTGTAACTATTGAAAAGAAAAGGAATTACCTGTGGACCTTAAAGGCAAGCCTTTAACACAGATGCCTAATGGCCGTCTATCAATATCGTTCTCATCCTTCTTTGTTTCTTTGACTTCGCTACTTCCCAATTTGGAAGCACCTACCATAGACAATGGTCTAGTTGTTGAGCTGTCAAACAGAAAGAAAAAGTCAGATTAGAATTTAAGAGCCAAATAATTATTTAGCAATGGAATTGAAATGCTACAGAGAGATCCTAAGTATCACATACAAAGACCGCATCACAAAGGAAGAGATTAGAGACAGAATTAGTACAGCAATTGGACCCCCACGATTACCTGCCAACTACTGTCAAAAAACAAAAACTAAAACTCTATGGCCATATCAGAAGGTCCTTAGAGCTTTCTTCGGGGAACAGTACCAGAAAAAAAAAAGAGGCAGACAGAAAAAGCAATGGAAAGACAAAATTAAAGAATGGACAGGCAAGCCATTAAAAGAGTTTCTATCCAAGACAGAGACAAATGGAGAAAGATGGTCAACAGATCTTGTGTGGTGCCCAACAGATTAAGGGATAAGTGAAGGTGGTGAAGGTGAAAGAATTTTTGTTACAACTAGGATAGGATTGGCTGTGGAGACTTAAGCACTTTAAGACTAAAATAACAATGACAAATATGACAATGTGAAAGAACTCTAAAAGAAACAACTAAGACAACAGGTTTGTGCAAAGTATTCAAGATCTCTTTTGAATTGAAATAAAAGCAATTATTATTTCATCCAGTTTCCTTCTGAATATAATGAGCTCACCAACATTCACCATTTCACAGAAAAACACAGTCTATCCTTGTACAAAACAATGTTAACTATTAGTACTTTATATTTTGATACATGATAGAGAAGTTCAGGTGTACAAATAATGAGCTTAACACAATTATAAACTATTGAAGTAAAATGAACATTTAATAGGAGCACTGAAATGGTAGTTAGTCATACCAAAAAATGTTTACTTAAGTGTTAGTAAGGGACTTTAAATGATACAGAAAGAAAGTTGTGTCAAATGCGATTTCAATCAATTTCAAGAGATGTGCGTTGCTTCTTACCTTTTGTGTGGTGAGGTAGACCGGCTAGTTCCTGAAGAATCACTTCTACTACTACTAGACTTTGAACCCTGTGACTTTGACCTGCTTCGACTAACCGACCTTGAATTAGATTGTGACTTTTTCAAACCACTGTTACGACTGCCAGGAGATGCTGCTGCTGATTTGGAAACAACATCTTTGCCAGCTTCTTTAATGTCTTTGTTACTGTTGATATCTTTTGGGTCATTGACTATAATGGGGTTCAACACACTGGCCCCACCATTGCTGCCATTTGGTCCTGATGCTGAGATGGAAGGGGTGGTGGCCGAATTGACCGTGGAGGCGACAAGTCCAAGTGCTTCAGACTGTGAACGAAATGCTTCAAGACTCCTTGTGGATGTACCATGTCGTCCGAATGAACCATTTCTGTAAGAATAAAATACATTTCACTTCAATATTGAGATTGATACAAATAAAAATAAACTTTTTAGATAACAAAATTTGAATGAATGAATTTCATTATTTATGTTATTGTATAAATTATGAAGCATTTTGCAGGACCAAGCAAATAAATTAGACAAAAATGTGTGCGCTTTCGTTATAAACACAAGTTCTGTCTTGATGTCTGTGACTTGTGTAAATGAAAAGTGGAACACTATAACAACGGTGCTTCTACCAACAGTTCTCATGTTATCTGAATCCCTTACTTATTTCCTTATCTAACTGGTCCTTCCATTGATACAATGCACATGCTACAAGAACAGTAAATGACCACATGAGTTTTGCCTCAAATTTAACAGTGAATGGATCAAATTTGGTAGAATTGGGATTTTCACAAGCCAAGATAGAAATCTCATTGAATATGGTTTTAAAGTTAAAAGCAAAACCAACAATGTCAGTGAACCAAAAGTGATATTCCAACATCATTGGTGCATTGAGCAGAAACCTGAGAATCAAATATATAATCACTTGGTATAGGAATTATGTTCTGTACTATACATATTCCAATAAATGTCCTTATTTCAGTCTTATGAATATTTTAAAGTTTTAGAACTGTTTGCTAGTTTTCATATTTTTTTCTTGGTAGAGAAAGTTCAAATCACATAAGAATTTGAAATTAAGAACAATATTTAGAATATGTATTTTGGTTGCAACTCAAAAGTACTTTAGTAGATTCAATAGTATACAATTAAGAATTGATTACTTTTAAACCTTCATAACTTTAAATGTTAAACCGAGGTATAAATAAATAATTATGGGTTGGTCTAGTTTTTAACAAATTAGTGGGCTAATGACAATCACATAGTGAACAGAATTCTTTGCATTGCCTTGAACTATTTGCTTTCTCATAAATATATTTACTTTAACAGTTAGCAGCTACTCCCCCATTCATTGATTGAGCTTAGTGGATCAAGAAGTTAAAGAAGAAAATGAGTCCTACATTTAGTACATATCAAAGAACTTACTTTCCCAATTTTTCAAATTTCTTTTTATTTAACCTCTCTCTAGGCCGACTTCTGGATGGGTGATCAAAAGGTGTGGAGACTTTGTCTGAACTTGTTGTCAGTGTACTTGCTCCACTTGCTACAGCAGCAACTACTTTCTCTTGGTTGGATGATGTCTCCTCTTCACTTCTGCAATAGCCAACAAGAAATGGTAACATTATTTTGGGGGACAAGACAAGTCTTATGAAACTACTTTAGGTTTCTGATTTTAATGAAATATATACCTGAACATTATTAAGTTCAAACATTAGTTCATCTCACTCACTTTAAACTAAATGACCAATTTGGTGACATGGGAAAAAAAGGGGGGTATATGAATATGCAAGTTCAATCTATAAGATGTTTAAAATGAATTGTATGAAAACTCATCTATAACTATAACAAAACAAACAAACAAACCATCATGGAAATAACTGAATACATTATAAAGTTGCTAACAAAACTCCATAATTCAAAACCAAAATCAAACAAAATATTTCAAAATAAAAAAATTTCAAGTGGAACATTGAATTCAAGTTTTGAATTTACCCAAACCCAAACACTTCTGCTGAACTTTTCCAATGGATCAAATAGACTAGTGCATAATGTCCACTAAAAATAAAGAAATGTGCTGTGTTTACATTTCAAATGGGACATGATTTTATATAAAGCAGAAATAGTTCTTTATTAGGTTTCTCTATTTTTTTTTTTCAACAATAAGACAATTTGAAACCTCAATAAAAAAAAAGATCAATAGTAAAGCATACCCCATAAACTAAACAGGAAAAACAAACAATCTGGAGCATGAGTTGGACCTAATGCAGACACCCTGACCACATGGCTGCTCTTAAAGTAACTTGAAAGGACCAAGAGGGGAGGCAACGGAGTCTGCTTTTTGCTTGGCCAAAACGTTTCTCACACACATGGCAGACATTTTGTTAAAAAGTCTAATCAATGAAAGCAAGGGATCAAAGTATGATGTGTTTTACAATTAGAAACCATGGTTACATTTTGTTTGGAATTGTTAGTGGCTCAGTTTAGAGATTTAGTTCTGCTTGCTAATGAAGCTAACATTTAAATTGGGGTTTTGTAGCATTTTAGTTGACACATATTTAAAATCATTCCCACCAGAGCAAGGGCAATCCCACATTTGGAGGGATTGATGGAGGGATAATTCCAATGACAGATGGCTTGGTCAGAAACACAATGACTGCAGATCAGATCATTATAATAGTCATGACACCCACTGGTTCAGATCCTATAAAAAAATATTCTGACTCAGGAATGGCCATTTCCTTAGGTTTGAGGAAAGTATTTAGGACTGGTTATAGAGCTAACACCTTCAATGGTCACAGATGGTCACTTAATAGAATCCTAAACGCTGCTGGCAAAATCATTGGCAAAAAACAAACCCCATTTGGGCAGTTGTTTGAGACAAACATCTATAAAAAAGCTAACAAGATCCTCGAAATAAAGAATCACCCTTTGTGTCAGGATTTTGTGATTTTACCATCACAAAAGAGATACAAGACACCGATAGCAAAGACAAACAGACACAAACACTCTTTTGTTCCCCTGGCAATCAAATCATTAAATAAGAACAATCTGGTATAAACTTTGTCACATGTAAATTATAAGTGAGTCTGGTGTGACTGTACACTTTGGTTTCTTATAGTTATAATGTTTTTTGTTTGGTGTAATGCACAAATTGTAAGACAAATTTCCTTACGGATAATAAAGATTTACTTACTGGCCAGCCCCAAAAGTAAATGAAAAATATAGATTCTTAAGGAAGCTTTACTGGCCAACCGGTGTAACTGAACACTGTACATTGTTAGACCAATAAATACCAAATCTCAAGTTTTCAATTGAATAAGTATATGGTATATAAGTGTTGTTTTTTTTTGTTTTTTTTATTTTAGAACTTTTAGCTGGATAAGCTAGGTGTTTGAAGTGGTTATCTATGCACTAGGTGATTGAAATGGTGGTGATTTATGCAATTTGTTTTGAACTTTTTGTTGAACCATCAAAAGAATTCAAAACTGAATTAGAGCTAGTAAGAAAACAATAACCAGTGCATATGTAGTAGAGTTTGAAGCTTGAAAGCTAAAACAAATGTTGACCTTATTATTTCTGTGACATGTTATGGTTAATTCAAGTCTAACTTATTTCATAAAGAAACTTCTAGTGAGGCTATAAAGTAGAGTGCGTGTGTGTGTTCAGCAGTCAAAAAAAAAAAGGCCTGAGTTTTTTTACAGCACATTGGTTGGCTGCTAGCCAGCTGACACGTCAAAGCAGTACAACAAGCAGACGCTATTCATCAAACATGGCCGTCTTAGGCTAAGGCAGGGCTAACGGCAGCTGTTGGTGGGAACTTAGGCTAAACATTTTTTTTTTTTGGTTGTTGTTGAAGGGGGTTTGGGTCGGAGGCCATCACAAGTACATGAACACACTCCATTTAACAGCAAGTCTCTTGGTACTGTAGCATATGGCGGAGTGATGAAATAAATGTTAGGGGATATTGTCAATAGGGCAACACGAACCGGCAACACGAACATGAAGACAGCAACATGAACATGAAGACAGCAACATGAACATGAAGACAGCAACATGAACATGAAGACAGCAACATGAACATGAAGACAGCAACATGAACATGAAGACAGCAACATGAACATGAAGACTGCAACATGAACATGAAGACAGCAACATGAACATGAAGACAGCAACATGAACATGAAGACAGCAACATGAACATGAAGACAGCAACATGAACATGAAGACTGCAACATGAACATGAAGACTGCAACTCTTGGAATGCTCAATTAAGAACGTGCTGCTGTTCCATTTAGTCCCAGAGCCACGTTCAGAAACAGGCCACAAAGTTTTCTATTCATGGTAACTGCCAGTACTAACAACAGATTTAATAGAGAGAGAAAAGTTAAAAATAGAACAATTATCACAATATGTCGGTTGACTGTTTACACCCTTTTTTTAAATCGATATTAATTGAATGGCAAATAGGATTGAAATACCCAGAGCTGTGGTAGGATGGTAAAGCTAGAAGTTTGTTAGAAGTGATTTATTTTAATCATCATTAATAAAGCAAGATTCTTTTGACGGCAGTCAGACTTGACTAGACCTATATCTCGGCCAATTGGAGCGAGAACGGTTTATGCCTAAACCTGACATCGATTAAATAGTCACTCGTGGGAACAAGTTGATTCTCACGGTGTACACTTGTGTTCACTCTGGTAAACAAATAGATCTACCTTGAACATTGTAGATAGAAGATATACTTCCTTTTAAAAAAAATGTTTGGTAATCGAAAGCCTTAAACATTGTACATAAGACTTGCTTTTTTTTTTCCAACCCTTGTTTCTTAAATTGTACCTAAAGGTCTTTCCATTAGCCAATTAGAATGCCTCAATTTGCATATATTTGCATATCTGTTAGAATGAAGAGTAGTGTGAAGATAGTGTATACAGCTCCTAACACCAAAATGCTTATAAATGTCCAGTTGCCGGTGTGAACGATTTTAACACCTGAAAATATACAACAAAAAAGCCCGTTAAAACTATAGGGCTTACAGAAACAAAGCTGTAGCCATGGGCCTTCCAGGAATGTATCGAACGACGATCCCATTATTATGTGTTTAGAGCTCTAACGTTTAGATTACCAATATCTTGTATTCATCTCTATTGATTACCCACGCCATGTGTACACTTTAAAAAATGCATTCGGCTTGTTTGTATGGTGAGTTGGGAGTTAAATGGCTTTGAGGTGGGCTAAGTAAATGATTGAACACTATGCTCTACAGTAGATCAATGAGAAACATTTTTATTACAAGTGCTTGTCTCTACCTCCAAGGCGGTATCTTGCAATCCAATCTGGCAAGTCGGTCTACTGTGCACGTAGAGTCAATTCATTTGAAATCTTCACTATGGCCAGACGTTGAATAATGCTGTGTGTTCAAAATCAGCCAAACTAAAGCTATTACCGGAATCGTATCCGTGTGCTGTGCTCCAGCCAAACCAATATCAAATTGAAATGAGATTTTCTTATCAGCCAGCAGGTTGCAACAACAACAACTGACGGCATGTCTACGTTGTTCTCTCGGCCCGATCAATAACTCATTTTACTTGGTCAAAACTCTTGAGCTGGGTCAACACCGCATCGATTCGACTTGTTTTCTTGCCTCCTAATTCTTGAGTAATTGCTCTACCACGTGCATACAATCTTAAAATAGGAAAGACGGAATTTTTCGTGAGGTCCCCCACCCCCCTCCCCCTCCAAACGATCAATGTCAGGCAAGCTCAAACAGATGCCTTCTACCTGCTGTAGTCATCGTCGGTAAAGACACTGTGGTGTACTTCAAATTGTGTATGCAGAGGTCGATAAAGACACTGTGGTGTACTGCAAATTGTGCATGCAGAGGTCGATACGCAGTACGAAAAGCGTGTGGCAGAGAGATCGAAGGTTTAAGCGTAGTGTTGAACATTGGAGAAATACCCGAAGCATTCATTAATTATTCAGGCTTGTTGGCATGAATAGAGATGGCACGCTATTCTCTCGCAGATGTGATTTCCGCTACAAATGAAAGGGGAGAAGCCGTTATTAGTTTTGTGTAGTCTGTCTGTCTCTGTCCGTCTGCCCATGTCTAGATCTTAGAAACTTAAAATGCTATAAAAAAAATATTTCAGCATATTCGAAAGCGTATTTAAAATGGGTGCTACGACTACTTTTGGTAACGGTACACTGAAAGCGAACCCTTTTGTTTATGACAAACTGCTTTTCCTCCAAAAAAAATATGCCATTAAAAAAACACACGTACATGTAGAGAATGTCCATAAGAAAATTGTATTTTTGATAAGTTTAAAAAAAAAAAGTAATGCGACTTATATATGAGGGAAATTTTAAAAATTGGAATATATAGCGTGGTGTATGTCTAATAACTTATTTGTATTATTTTATTTACACTGTTTTTGTTCGTGTGTGTTAATTGGCTACTCTCCGCTCGCCTTCTACCTTCTTTTTTTTTTAATGTACATTGTACGCACATTTGTACATGAAGCTTAAATAGGTAGTTTGTGTCATTAAACAGTGAAAGCATGTGGACTATTTGACGCAAGCCATTGCAAACGTGACTTCAATGTTTTTGGAGCAGATAGGATAGTGGTTATTGATACTTTCTAAATCATATACACACATAAAAAAAATACGCTTACTTCTTTCTATTAACAATTACTAGTCACCTATTTAAAAAAAAAGCACTTTTCTAATTCAATCCCCCACTGATGTACGACTGTGTTAAAAATATCAAAGTCTCCCCTTTGACCTGCCTTGCTATCAAAGAACACACCGAGTTGGTGAAGCTGTTGAATAGTTCGATACTAGCTATACACATGCTAGGTTAGGGTGAAAGAGGAGAGACAAACGTAAGAAGGTTTTGTTTCTCTAGTCCAGTGTTTCTCTAGTCCAATGTTTCTCTAGTCCAGTGTTTCTCTAGTCCAGTGTTTCTATAGTCCAGTGTTTCTCTAGTCCAGTGTTTCTCTAGTCCAATGTTTCTCTAGTCCAGTGTTTCTCTAGTCCAATGTTTCTCTAGTCCAGTGTTTCTCTAGTCCAGTGTTTCTCTAGTCCAGTGTTTCTCTAGTCCAATGTTTCTCTAGTCCAGTGTTTCTCTAGTCCAGTGTTTCTCTAGTCCAGTGTTTCTATAGTCCAGTGTTTCTCTAGTCCAATGTTTCTCTAGTCCAATGTTTCTATAGTCCAATGTTTCTCTAGTCCAGTGTTTCTCTAGTCCAATGTTTCTCTAGTCCAATGTTTCTATAGTCCAATGTTTCTATAGTCCAATGTTTCTATAGTCCAATGTTTCTCTAGTCCAGTGTTTCTCTAGTCCAATGTTTCTCTAGTCCAATGTTTCTATAGTCCAATGTTTCTCTAGTCCAATGTTTCTCTAGTCCAATGTTTCTCTAGTCCAGTGTTTCTCTAGTCCAATGTTTCTCTAGTCCAGTGTTTCTCTAGTCCAGTGTTTCTCTAGTCCAGTGTTTCTCTAGTCCAATGTTTCTCTAGTCCAATGTTTTTATAGTCCAATGTTTCTCTAGTCCAGTGTTTCTCTAGTCCAGTGTTTCTATAGCCCAGTGTTTCTATAGTCCAATGTTTCTCTAGTCCAGTGTTTCTCTAGTCCAGTGTTTCTCTAGTCCAGTGTTTCTCTAGTCCAGTGTTTCTCTAGTCCAATGTTTCTCTAGTCCAGTGTTTCTCTAGTCCAATGTTTCTCTAGTCCAGTGTTTCTCTAGTCCAGTGTTTCTCTAGTCCAGTGTTTCTCTAGTCCAATGTTTCTCTAGTCCAATGTTTTTATAGTCCAATGTTTCTCTAGTCCAGTGTTTCTCTAGTCCAGTGTTTCTATAGTCCAGTGTTTCTATAGTCCAATGTTTCTCTAGTCCAGTGTTTCTCTAGTCCAGTGTTTCTCTAGTCCAGTGTTTCTCTAGTCCAATGTTTCTCTAGTCCAGTGTTTCTCTAGTCCAGTGTTTCTCTAGTCCAGTGTTTCTATAGTCCAATGTTTCTCTAGTCCAGTGTTTCTCTAGTCCAGTGTTTCTATAGTCCAATGTTTCTCTAGTCCAGTGTTTCTCTAGTCCAGTGTTTCTATAGTCCAATGTTTCTCTAGTCCAGTGTTTCTCTAGTCCAGTGTTTCTCTAGTCCAGTGTTTCTATAGTCCAATGTTTCTCTAGTCCAGTGTTTCTCTAGTCCAGTGTTTCTCTAGTCCAGTGTTTCTCTAGTCCAGTGTTTCTCTAGTCCAGTGTTTCTCTAGTCCAGTGTTTCTCTAGTCCAGTGTTTCTATAGTCCAGTGTTTCTATAGTCCAGTGTTTCTCTGTATATTTCAGACTGGGTATGGAGCCCTTTAGCGCATGGACAAACAAGATATTCACAGATAAATTTTACTAATACAGGAGTAGTTTACTAAAATAAAAACAAACGAGGAACTTAAACCAAATGTTTCTAATTCTGGTTTTAAAAAAATATTTGTATTCATTATGGGTCATTGCACAGTTGAGATCTGCGGGTTATAATTTCAAAAAAAACACTCCTTCAACAAATTTTGTGTTGTTTTGTTATTTTTGTAGCGGACCCCGAAAGGGGAAAAGACGCAATTACTTTTCTGTCCGTCCGCCAGTCTGTCCGTCCCGTTTAGATCTCAGACACTAGAAGAGAAAATGAAAATCGGACATCATGATATTTTAGATCATTCAAAGTTCTGATGCATCGGCTATGTTTTTCTTTTCCGAAACTGAACCATCTAATTTTTAAAATTATATATGCTAGCAGATTTTTCAAAAAATTACACCACTTTTCAATGAAAAACTTCAGGAGATGTAACTTTTTCTAAAAGGTCATGGACTTCATTAATAACTCAAGGTTCATTCATAGATTCGCGCATTGGTACAAAAAATTTGCATCTAAGGTTACAATGGTAAAAGTCTCAATGGATCATTATAAAATATATTTTCCTTTTATTAACTAACTCATTAAATAGAATACTGATTCAAATGTTTTAAAAAAGAATTTTGATACGAACTTCGTTTAAGTTATAAGTTTAAAAAATAAACTACTTTTATAGCGCAGAATTTTGACCTATCCTCATTATAGGGGCCTACACTTGACCGTCTAAATAAGACTAAATAGAGCCCAGATCTAGATGTTGTTATATTATATATTAATAATTTGAACAAAATCTTAATTATTAAGGCAATAACTTATCTTCTGACAGCTTAGGGATGCAGATTTATTTATTATGTAAATAGTAGTATCACATTATGAAATGAATCGGATACGAACAGCATAGTACACCTTTACCCGGTAACAAAAGGCGCTATTAGTTTTGTGTGAAATGTGTGTCCGTCCCGTTTAGATCTCGTAAACTAGAAAAGATAGTGAAAACCCGACATCATAATATTTTAGTCCATGCAAAGTTCTGATGCAACGACTACTTTTTTCTTTCCTAAAAGCGAAAAATCTATTTTTTAACTCACTTATGCAAGCAGTTTTTTTTCATAAAAATACACCACTTTTCCAACTATTCACTTTTGATAGTAACAAACATAGAAGGCTCTTTAGTAGGGGAGATGACTATATACCAAATTTATAAAACATTTATGCAAATGATTTGTTTTTTTTACAGTTGTATTGCTACGTTATGTAAGTTTTGTTCTACTAACTACTACATTTACCCAAAAATTATGGTTACATTTTTAAAGAGAAAAAAAATCTATTTAGTATGCATATAAGTTGGACATAAAACAACAATTAATAAATAGGTTTTCATATTATCTCGTGAACTGAGGTGCTACACAACAGCCACACTGAAGTAAAGGATTTTTTTTTTAAGGATTTGAATAAGAGATTGACCCTTTACAAAAAATAATTAGCCCTGTTTGGCAAGGTTCACATTTCACTTCACATTCACTTCACCTATCCTTTTTGGTCTGCTGGGGCACCATACAAGATGTCTTCATTCTTCTCTGTCATTTGTCTTTGATAGAATTTAATGCTGATGTTCTTTCTGAAAATATTGATACCTGCCTTTTAACCTGCCTGGGTGGACCACTTCGGGGGCCGATTTTGAGTTTGTGTTTCCACAAAAACTGTCTTTGTAACCTTGTTATACATAGTTATTTTAAGTAGTAGAAAATAGGCATAGTATTTTAAAGAGATGTCTTTTTAAAAAACTTGAAACTGTCTACTGAAACACCCAATTAGTCAAGAATGGGGAATAATGTTTCCACCAATAACCTAACATTCTTTAACTAATGTCAAGAATAAGACTACTTGACACTAAGCTCAGTCTGTGTGCCTAGAACAGCGGTTCTCAACCTTTTATGCTCGGCGACCCTTTCTACAATCCCCCACTATGCCGCGACCCCCCCCCCACACACACACATACAGCAATAGAAGAATAGACAATAACAGTCCATATTTTCGACGGTCTTAGGCGACCCCAGGCAAATCGTGACCCACAGGTTGAGAACCCCTGGCCTAGAATCACAATCACTTGTTCAAGTTATACAAACAAACGAAAGAGAAAATGTTTGTTTATTCAAATATTTATAGTGGCAACGGCAAAACGTCTGACTAGCTGTATACGAGGCTTGAGGCAACTGATTTGATTCTAATAATTAATCAGGCTTGATTCGGGTGAGTACTACTGACAAAATAAAAGCATATCGCTTCTAACACATTGGCTGCACACTAAGTGAGCAACAGACATGGCAAGAACTAAACATAAACAAGGTTACAAAAGACAGTTTGTGTAGAAACACAAACTCAAAATCGGCCCCCGAAGTGGTCCACCCAGGCAGGCTTCAATATTTTCAGAAAGAACATCCGAATGAAATTATATCAAAGACAAATGAGAGATAAGAATGGAGAAAGAAGATTAACAGATCTTGTGTAGTGCCCCAACGGTCCCGCAGCTCAAAGGATAGGTGAAAGTGAATGTAAAGTTAGATGTGAACCTGGCCTAACTAGTTCCCCTTTCAGACCTTGTGGTCTATAGGGCAGATGATGTAAAGTTTATCTGTTTTTGTGGCCTACGGTTAACGAGGGTGTCATGTAGCCAGCACAACGACCAACCGCCTTTACTTTTCCCCAATTAATGTCAGGTACCCATTAGAGCTGAGTGGACTCAGAGGCGCCCAAAGATTCCAAAGTTGAAAATCCCAGTCTTCACCAGGATTCGAACCCGGGACCCCCGGTTCGGGAAGCCAAGCGCTTTACCGCTCAATCTCTTATTCCAATCCTCAAAAAAAAAAAGAATAATTTCCGCAATAAAAAAAGTACATAAAAATTAAGTTTACAAGATTACTATTCGTTTTAAAGTAGGTCTAACTTATAATGCATACTAATTAGCTTTTTCTCTTTAAAAAACTGCTTGCATTTTAAAAATTAGATTTTTCGCTTTCAGGAAAAAAAAAAAGTAGCTGTTGCATCAGAACTTTGAATGGTCTAAAATATTGTGATGTCGGATTTTCAATATCTTTTCTAGTTTACGAGATCTAAACGGGAGGGACGGACGGACAGACATTTCGCACAAAACTAATAGCGTATTTTCCCCTTTCGGGGGCCGCTAAAAAAAAAAAGGGGGGGGAGCCTGAGATAGTGTGCTAACATCCACCAGGCATCAGTGAAATCGTTGATGTAACCCCAATGATACAATTTCAGTCTGTATTTAAAAAAAACAACAGTTTTCCAGTTGTAAAATTAAAAACGAACTATTTTGCTCTCGGATAATCCTGTGGTATTTTTAGTGGACATTTGAAAGACTCGGTTTCATGGCCTATTCTATTACAACCTAGTTTTCAATGAATCCATGTAGAGGGTTCTACGTCTGGAGAGGTGACACAATGTTGCTAGAATTCATTCACTCAAAAGCTTGTTTTATAAAGCTAGTGGTTAGGCTCTGAAACAGTTCCAGTGAATTAGAGACATATGACTAAGACCAACACAGGATCGCACCATCTGTCGTGTCAGAGCACACTGTCAAGAGGGCAAGGTCATGTGGATACTATCAGTTCATTACTGGCAAGCAGACCAGAAGGAAACGAGGGTGACAAACCAGCACGATACATTCCCATTCGCAGGCAATCAAACAACGCACGTTGAGCAGCTGGGCTACATTTTGAAATAACCAAAACCCAAAAGTATCAGAATAGACTTGTGTCTACAGAAAACTGCAGACATATTTGACATACACAATAGTGTATTCTATAACATGTTGACATACGCAATGTGTTCAATAATGGAAAGATACACATTGGCCAGGAAGTGTTCATAGTACGAAACTAAAAGTTTGGGATATTTTTCCACTCTTAGAATTGTTCCCCGACGAACTAGCCATGACCAGCATCACGTCGCCTATTACTTGCGACAATTCCACATGAAGCTGTCTCAAAACTAAAACTCTTCTTCTGTAGTGTTCAACTCAACAACGTCGCAGCGCACCAATGTCCAGCTATTAATAAACTCCATCGACCCAGACCCACTGCCACGTAGAAAAAATCAATAACGGATTCAATACGAGGAAACGGGGAGAGGGGGGGATCACAACGAAGCCCGCGTAACCATAGCGCTACGGTCAACTGATAGACGAATAATGGAATGGGCTCATACACAAGCGGGGGGGGGGGGGGGACGGAGAAACGCTGGAAGGAAAAAATCAATACCACGGCCTATACCACCCCTTCCTCCCCCAGCCTGGGTTATATCACGAGAACAGGAAATAGAAAGGAAGAGAGAGGGGGAGGTCAATCAAAAGAGAAAAGCAAGCTACGTTAAGGAACGGTTGAAGTCTAGACACGTCCAAAGTGTTGCCAGCAATAGTGTTAGGCTCTACTGCTACACCGAATCAACACCAATCACACTGCACTGAAATGTTTCAATAAGTCGTTCCCCACACAGGCGGGCAGGCTAATCCATAACATCAACACTCAGTCTCGTCTAGAGCGTTTCAAAACAACGTCCTGTTCATAGCACACACAAGTACGCTTAGATGACACATTCACGTTCTACTAGTTCTATCGTGTATATGTATGTTGTAGTTCTTACAATAGCATCACAATTCGTTGTCCTGGTTGTTCCAAGTACACTATTGTATATGCCATGTCAGATTTGAAGAATGCTACAGACTACATTTCTCTTATTTTGGTTTCAAAGTTGAAACAAGTCACGGAAAAGTGTACCACCGAGCTAGATGTACACCACTTTGAACCAGAGCTATGTGTGTGTCTCCAGCATGTACGCAGACACCAAGTCAATAATGCTTCTCCCCCAACGCACACCCTTATTCGCTGCCCCAGAGGGGGAAAAAAAAGCTAATCATGGCGACCATCGATCTTCTGAGTTGTTTACGGCCCACAAAATGTCAAGCGCACATTTCTCGGCCAACCTTCCCCCCCCCCCCTCCTCTTTGTATCGTGACCAAACTTAACGATGGTGGTAAGGCACAACAGCAACACCGCTGAGAGTCTGCCAGCTGCTGTATGGAGGCCAGCACACATGCTGCAATGGCCGCTACCGATCTATACACAGCTCAGCTGATGGAATCGGGAGGAATTCCTTTGAATATTTGGTTGTCACTTGTTTCAGAAAAGTTTGTCTTTTCATTTCTAAATGCAAACGTAGAGACTAAGAAGTAATCTTAAAGATTTTCTTTTCGCAAGACTCGATCTAAAATTGGGAGATTTTCCTACATGGCAGAAGACCAATTGAAAAGCAAGTTTTGTACAAAAGAAAAGAATTCTTGATTTACTAGTTTTTCAAAAGTTGCATGCTGATTTGTTGTGCACATTTTAGCATTGCATAATCATTTAGCGTTGAATAATCAAGTTTTTAAGCTTTTCTGTTAATAACTTTTCTCTATTCGGAAAGTTCAATTTAGCGCCCTTGACATTGGTTAATTTATCCCCACTAAATTGCATTACTAGAGGCAACACTTCCAACAAGGACATTAACATGCTGACCTATGGCCTAACTCTATTTAGACAACTGAACAGAGAAATACTCGACACACCAGCTGTATTTCTAAAAACAAAATCATTTTAACATATTAGTTCTAAGGGTTTGAACTAGTCTTACAAATACTGTTGATCAAGAGTCTCATTGATTCTTTCAAACAAGAGCAATTGGCCTTCAAAACAGCTTCTTGACATGAAGAGCTAACTACAGTTCCAAGTAAACACCATCTAAACATTAGCAACTCTACACTAAAGATTAAACGCTATTTCCAAAGGAATATAGCAGAATGGAGTATCAAGACTTAGTACTGCATGTCTAGAGATACAACTAGTTTCTAGATCAAGGACGAAGAGATGCTGCTTACTTTGTGAAGAGATGTAGAAATAGGAAGTGCAGAATTTCTACAAATGCTTTTTAATGTTATGGGTAATGTTTAGCCTTTCAATGTTATGGGTAAAGTTTAGCCAATGTCAGATACATTACACGCAAGTCCTAACCATGTGAACTTCAATGGATTGGCGTATACCTCTAAACCAATGCACTGATGACGTAAGAAGATCGAGCTGATCACCAACAGCATGATTCCACCCGAGTCTCAGCATTGTCAATGCAATGTTTTTCATCTAGCATCGACATTGAAATCAAAACTTTTGTCACAATACTTTCCATTATGTGTATAATATATGTTCAATTTATAATTACGTTGAGACATACGGTATTTATCATTTGAAAAAAAAAAGCAAATTAGAAAAGCATCTGTATGGCCAGTACGTTCAATATAAGTACAATAAACCAGGTGGGATACATACATGTAAACTAAACCACGTGGACCACATTACATGAAGACTATAATCTACGTGGACCACATTACATGAAGACTATAATCCACGTGGACAACGTTACATGGAGACTATAAACCACGTGGACAACGTTACATGGAGACTGGACCACATTACATGTAGTCTAAATCACGTGGACAACATTACGTGTAGAGTTGTAAGCTAAACCATGCTGTCACATTACACTTGACTAAACCACGTGGACCACATCACATGTTGTCTAAAGCCACGTGGACCACAATAAATGTAGACTAAGCCAAGTAAACCATATTACACGTAGACTAAATATTGTGGACCACACTACATGGAGAGTTGTAGATTAAACCATGCTGTCACATTACACTTGACTAAACTAAGTGGACCACATTAAAAGTAGACTAAACCACGTGGACCACATCACATGTAGACCAAATCACGTGGACCACAATAAATATAGACTAAACCACGTGGACCATATCACATGTAGACTAAATCACGTGGACCACATTGCATATAGAGACTATTAATCGCACAAGTTTAAAAAAAACCAACAACAAAGTATCAAGATAAACTACTAATCATCGACTTTTTCTTTCCAGATACAGTAGAGTAGAAAACTCAGTGCCCAAATCGAGTCTAATTGATGACGTGACAATGACGATGATTGTACAACTTTTCTAATAAACATAAAATCAAGACTGAAATTTATTTATTTTTTCGGATTTATGCTTGTCAAAAATCAGACTACTTCTTGCTGAGTTTTCAGTCGTGCGCAGCACGCACTGAAAATAGACAGTTACAAGAGCAATCTTTAACACACGTCTGAAAGAACGGTTCGAGGTGTGTGATTTCTCGCTGATAGTGGCAGTGACTTTCAATAAATCCCACCCTCACCCTCAGTTTTGTCTACACTGTGACTTTAATCCAGCGTCTGTTGTGTTGACATTATTCATGTAACTACGCTTGACAAGATGAGATGCCGCTTAATCACGATTTTTAACGAAAGAGGTTTTTTCTTTTCTTAGGGTGTCTAAGAGTTCAACCGTTGGGTCTTGCCGACATGTCTAACTGTACACGTAGAGACCAACCGTGTAGTGTTCGCCTAGGCTTAATGTGCTACTTCCCTGGCGTTCAATTCAAATGATAACAAAACGTACCATGGGCCACATGTTAAATGTCACGTCGAAAAAAAAAAACCGCCATTAAGGAGCAAGCCATCTGAGCATTGAGGACCTCCCGTTGTGTACAGAATTTGTACTTTTGTATATTCAGCGTTGTTGTTGTGTTTTTATTACTTATAAATAAGGTTCCATTGTAGTGCTTTAAGAGAAACGACTTTCCACTAGTGCTACACACAACTAGTTGGCTGAGTGAGTGTGGTCACCAAGACGAAAGGTAACAGTTGATCATTTAGTGCACAAGATCAAACAATGTACCATCCTCCATGACACAGACAAAACATCCTGCAACAGGACATGCACATCGGGAAGTTTTTTTCGCTTAGGACTTTTACTCAACACGTTTATCAGTGGCGCCCCCCCCCCCTTTGGCCTTAAGAATTTTCCTACCCTAGCTGGCTTAAGTATCAAGTATGTCATGAGAAAAACGACAAACTAATAATTTTCAAGTGTTGTTGTTTTTTTCTAATTATTAAGTGTTTTGTATACAAGAAAATTATTTCTGGATTAAGTATTGAAAAAGACAGCAGTTGCACCTCTTCCAGCTAGCAAGGGAACGGAGTAAAAACTGCCAGAAGGGCAGCTTCCTGGAGCAATGTTGTTTTCTGTGTTTTGAGCTCCAGAAATGTATCCTCCCGGAGTCTACAACGCAATTTTTCTAAATGTCAAAACAAAGGGTTTAAGAAAGGGCTGAGACCTGCTAATACGCATGCCAAAAGATTCATTATTAAGGAGGCAGCACTGGCCAATACAATTAAAATGTTTTACATGTTTCGGATGTTCCTTCAGAGTTGAAGATAGTTTACTTCCTAGTCCAAACCTCCCGCAGGACGACGGGGGATGGGAGCGGGCTCGATTTGAACCCTCGACCATCGATAAATCCGAACGACAGTCCAGCGCGCAAACCGCACGACCAGGCAGCCATCCAATTATTCGAGGGACGTGCGTACGTTTGTAATGGACGTGGTCTAAGATCATCTTTGTTTATTGAAAAACATTCGAAAAAACGGTTTGGAAATGTCTTCAAAAGTTTGCAGTCGATATTGTTGTCTAACGTCTATTAAGTAGATGAAAGAATGTCTCTTAATGTCTCTTTATGTCTGAAACATTACCGCTTGACTTGCTTGATATTTAAACCTGCATTTAGAACTACAATGAAAATACATTTTTAGTCCCTTGAAAAAAAGTTAATTGACCAGTCTCGCTCCCCTCTCCTCCCAGGTTGTCAGGGTGTCGTCCCCCCCTTTTTTTTTTTAGAAACGCTGGCTTTGACGAAAGTCAATAATTGTAAGAATATAAAAAATATATGTAATTGTCACTCGTGAAGGTCTTCAACGGAGCTAAAGCAGTTCAACTTCATTCCCAGCTGCACACACACACACACTTGTATAATGTACAATAGTAAAACAAATCTCCCAAGGGACATTACATTATTATTATTACTATTATAAGAAAATTTTGAAATTTCTTGCATATTAAGTAACGTAACTGTCAATGTCATGGTGTTACATATTACCAGGTAGGGTAACTGCGGGTGGTTTGACTGTGTCCTTGGGTTGGCCTCAAGAAGAACAAACAAGATCAGATCAAATTGCTAACGTTTGCCTGTCCACACACAGCGCCTCGACTGCCAGTATTACGCATGTCGCTGAACACATTCTGCAGTCGGAGTTCGGGGTAGAGAGATTTTGCTTCAGAATGAGAAACTTTGTAAATGACGTTTTAGATCTTTAGATAATCGCGAACATGTTGACGTTGGGGTTCGTGCTAGCAAAGATGTCCAGATAGCAGTTAGGATGTCCAGATAGCAGTTAGGATGTCCAGATAGCAGTTAGGATGTCCAGATAGCAGTCAGGATATCCAGATAGCAGTCAGGATGTCCAGATAGCAGTCAGGATGTCCAGATAGCAGTCAGGATGTCCAGATAGCAGTCAGGATGTCCAGATAGCAGTCAGGATGTCCAGATAGCAGTCAGGATGTCCACATAGCAGTTAGGATGTCCAGATAGCAGTTGCATGTAAGCAACACACATACACTCAAGTCAGTCCTGTAGTTCAACGTTCAAGTTACCTCCTACACTCAAGTCCTATAGCTCAACGTTCAAGTTACCTCCTACACTCAAGTCAGTCCTGTAGCTCAACGTTCAAGTTACCTCCTACACTCAAGTCCTGTAGCTCAACGTTCAAGTTACCTCCTACACTCAAGTCAGTCCTGTAGTTCAACGTTCAAGTTACCTCCTACACTCAAGTCCTGTAGTTCAACGTTCAAGTTACCTCCTACACTCAAGTCAGTCCTGTAGCTCAACGTTCAAGTTACCTCCTACACTCAAGTCCTGTAGTTCAACGTTCAAGTTACCTCCTACACTCAAGTCAGTCCTGTAGCTCAACGTTCAAGTTACCTCCTACACTCAAGTCAGTCCTGTAGCTCAACGTTCAAGTTACCTTCTACACTCAAGTCCTGCAGCTCAACGTTCAAGTTACCTCCTACACTCAAGTCAGTCCTGCAGCTCAACGTTCAAGTTACCTCCTACACTCAAGTCAGTCCTGTAGCTCAACATTCAAGTTACCTCATACACTCAAGTCAGTCCTGTAGTTCAACATTCAAGTTACCTCCTACACTCAAGTCCTGTAGCTCAACTTTCAAGTTACCTCCTACACTAAAGTCAGTCCTATACTTCAACAAGTTACCTCGTACACTCAAGTCAGTCCTATACTTCAACAAGTTACCGCGTACACTCAAGTCAGTCCTATACTTCAACAAGTTACCTCGTACACTCAAGTCAGTCCTATACTTCAACAAGTTACCTCATACACTCAAAAGTCAGTCCTGTAGTTCAACGTTCAAGTTACCTCATACACTCAAGCCAGTTCTGTAGTTCAACATTCAAGTTACCTCCTACACTCAAGTCATTCCTATATTTCAACAAGTTAACTTGAAAAATGGATCAAGAACCTTAACCACAATTGTTTTCGTTGTTTCTCGAAGAATGCGAAAATAATCAATAATTAATATTTTCTATTTTGATAGATTTCTGTGTTTAATTTCAAATAAGGGCCATTTCCCTTTAGTACTAATCCTTTGATACATTTCCCTTGTATAAAAACTTGGATCCTGTTTATGCATGTGGTAGAAGCTATGCAATTCAAATAAGAATCCTATAATGATTGACAACTAATTACTCTCCCACAGACTTGCTTAAGGTTTTCTGTTTTGCCAAAAGAGTAATCTAGCAAGTTACAAGACATGCACCAAGTAGGCTTGCTACACATACTACCAAGTATTGGTTAGGACAATGTCTGTCACATTTCAAGTTACCATATCACAACATTATCAAAGAAAATGTATCTGAATATTGAAAACTAGCAAATGTTTTTTTTTAATTAAGCGTATATAAGAGAAAGCACTGCACATTTTCTTCCAATGTTTATATAAAACAAAATTATTTAATTACCCCAAATAAATTAATTGGTAAAATTGTTTATGATTTGTGTGTTGTCAAAGACAACAAATAATTGTGCAAAGTTTCAACTTCATCCGAGATTGGGAAGTCGAGAATGGGAAGTGGGAGAACGAGAATGGGAAGTGGGAGAACGTGTGTAAAAGAATCCCGACAGACAGACAGAAGACAGACAGACGAGTGAGTTAATAGAAGCTTTGTACACAAAAAAAAGAGCAATATGCTTACAATACTCAACAACATCCAGAAGGAAAAAAAAAACGTGCATGCAAAGTAGAATCTACTAGTGAAAAGTTTGGGAGCATAAGAGGTTGTCTATTTTAATGGTTTGATATTTCAAGCTGTGTTTCCAATAAGCAAAGGCAGGTTATTTGAAAATGGCAATGATATTAAGTGTGGCCTCAAGCAGCTAAAAAGTAATTAAAAGTTTCTAAGAATATTTTCAACCAGGATCTAAAGTAAATGATCTAAGAATAGCACTAAGTCTACAATGTGTGACAGTCATCTTGTTCAGCTGTTATTCAAATAAGGTTCACTGCAATAAATACAAATATAATTTCATTGATGAGACGTGATTTGTGCGATGTTTTTAAATCAGCAAACAAAGAATATATTAAAAATAGTAATCCATTTGGAAAAAAATAGTATATCCATCAAGCAAGGTTTACAAACTTCTATATCAATATATCCAATACATATCATGCTTATATCCAAAAGGCGAAGTGTTTATACTCCAGGAGTCAAATAATCCTAGTGTTTTCTTTCCGCTTGTTCAAAAATTAAAAAAATGGGCTACTGTTTTGGTGCAATAAATTGAGGTGATATATTCCAATGATAAATTTAATCCTTTTAATCCACTTGAGCGTTAATCCAAGAGAATTACATCCATGTTTATGAGAGGTCAAATGAAGTATACTCCAATGGTTGGGATTTCGCTGAGCCCAAGCAATGAATTCTAGCACACACAGAAGCACAACAATGTCTGACTGATTTGTAACAACATGGTCAACTCAAATAGCGCACATTTTGTCACACTCCAAAACCAAAAAGGAAAGCAATCATGGAAACAAAACAGAAAATAACAAAAACATTCACAGGATAATCCAGGAGAACAATTTTTGCTGAGATCCTGAAAATGATTGTTTTTTATTTGAGTACATTATTTTAGACTACTAAAACTGATAGTTCATCAAAAAAATTGAAATGAGATACATACAAATAGAAAAGAATATATTTGAAGCATTATGTGAAAGCTAGGCGGTGCTAGAAGAGGTTTTTAAAAGCAGTTCCTGTGTTAGAGTGCGTTACAAAAGCTGTGAATCTAAAAATGAAAAACAAAACCAAAAAAAAAATTGAACTAAAAAAATCCAGTTATAAGAACTATCTCAGGCCAGATTTGGTTTAATTTAGAAATTAGACCCTCATTAAAGCATTCATATGAGCAAGCTCAACAGGGTATATAACTAGGATGAGTGTCTTCTATGCAGGTTATGAAAGCATTGAGTCAAGTTTCCTTTAGTGGTCTAGTCAGAAGCCTTAGAAGAAGCTGATGTACATGTCAAATGTGTCAATAGTTAATGGACATGTCATTTGAGCAACAAATGTACACATTAGAGTTGAATAAAGGTAAAATCCCAACTAATAAATTATACCAGCAGGATATGAAAGTGTCCTCATTAACCCTACCCGGTACCCCATCAAAAAATTAATACATGATAATATTATTAAAAGGTTCAAAATGTTGCATTGCTAGCAGGATAAAACAGATGAAGCTAGGTGCAGTCATTGGGATGCATTTTGTACTATTGGGTTGCATCTTTTACTAAACTTACAAGGCATTTCCTATTTTGATCAATTGTGTTGAATTTTTCATCGATTGATATGATATGATAATTTAAAAATTGATTATAAAATGTGTGTGTCGATTGGATTTATTACTTTTCTTATTATTATTCCTAAACTACTTGGACTTCTTAGACTACTTGGGTGCTCAAAGATTATTTACCAGTGCTAGATAGTTTAATGGTCATGCATTATGTTCAGAAACTCTAGTCACAATATATATGCAGAACAAGCCACACCAAAGTTGTATCATACACTTGAGCGAGGAGGATAACAATTCAAGCAAGAAGGAAAACAGGGGAAAATATATCCTTATCATTACACTCCCTATCAAACAGTGATCTACTATATGGTTGGTGCTTACCCTTTCTTCCAGGCTGTGAAACTGGCCACCGTTTTTGATGTACTTGCAGGAGCATTTGTGTAGTTGGGACGGACCGCAGTGGGTGTAGTCACTGGGGTGGTGGCGATAACAGGGGTGCCAGTGGAACCTTCCCAGTAGTCTGTTCTAAGAGTCACCTCCCCAAGATTGTTTTTGGCATGATGCGCCTTGGCCGCTGACTTGATGTCATTAAATGCCACAGTAGCTGTGTTGCCGCCTGAATCATTGTCTTTGGCTGCCTGAAGCTTCACACTCTGAATCTTACCGTACCTATTATAAGAAAAAAAAATGTAATACATGGGTTTACTAACATATCAGAATATTAAATCACATACAGAAAAGAAGCATGTGTACAAGCGTTAGTTTCATTGGAGTCTAATAGTAGAAATCAGGAGGCCAGAAATAATTTATAAAAAGATAATTTACTCAATAACATCCGAATGCAAAACTACTTTTTTAATATCTTGTAAAAAAAAAATAATTCTTTATAAAATAATAACATAATGTATGAAAAAAAATTCTATCCCAGTAAGTAAAATTAAAAAAGAAAATTTAAAAAATTGTAATAGGTTTATAAAAAGAAAATAAAACAATTTGTTACCATACAACATTCTAATGATCTAATCCAACCCCACCCTCCCCCCCCCACACACACACACACAAAGTGAATAGAAACTTTTAAAAATTGTTTTATCTAAAATCTTGAGGTGGACAATTTTTTCTCCAGCTGCTAAAAGATCAAGGTCAGTTAGGTTAAAAGTTCAAGGGTGAAGGTGTTTGCATTTACCTATCCAGCAACCCTACCACTAGGCATTTACCCTTCATTAAAACAGAAGCCCCCCCCCCTTCCCCTTTCCCAGTCAGCAGTATCAGTGCAAATCTCTAAAGTACACCCCACCCACACATTGTAATGTGGCGGCTACTAGATAGTGATATAGATCTTTTCAAGATAAATCAATGTGAAAGTTCGGTAGAAATGTGAGTCGAGAGAATCTGGAATACTAAGGCATAACACAGCCCAATCATTCAGCAAGATGCTAAGACACAGATTGCTTCAACACAGCCCAATCATTCAGCAAGATGCTAAGACACAGATTGCTTCAACACAGCCCAATCATTCAGCAAGATGCTAAGACACAGATTGCTTAAACACAGCCCAATCATTCAGCAAGATGCTAAGACACAGATTGCTTCAACACAGCCCAATCATTCAGCAAGATGCTAAGACACAGATTGCTTCAACACAGCCAAATCATTCAGCAAGATTCTAAGACACAGATTGCTCCAACACAGCCCAATCATTCAGCAAGATGCTAAGACATAGATTGCTTCAACACAGCCCAATCATTCAGCAAGATTCTAAGACACAGATTGCTCCAACACAGCCCAATCATTCAGCAAGATTCTAAGACACAGATTGCTCCAACACAGCCCAATCATTCAGCAAGATGCTAAGACATAGATTGCTCGCAACACAGCCCAATCATTCAGCAAGATGCTAAGACATAGATTGCTTCAACACAGCCCAATCATTCAGCAAGATGCTAAGACACAGACTGCTTCAACACAGCCCAATCATTCAGCAAGATGCTAAGACATAGATTGCTTCAACACAGCCCAATCATTCAGCAAGATGCTAAGACATAGATTGCTTCAACACAGCCCAATCATTCAGCAAGATGCTAAGACATAGATTGCTTCAACACAACCCTATCATTCAGCAAGATGCTAAGACATAGATTGCTTCAACACAGCCCAATCATTCAGCAAGATTCTAAGACATAGATTGCTCGCAACACATCCCAATCATTCAGCAAGATTCTAAGACATAGATTGCTCGCAACACAACCCTATCATTCGACTATTTACGTATTTTTTTTCCCTTGGCATGTACTAAATTTAGAAATACCAGCTGGCCAGAAAAAAAAGTGTTCGCCCTCCAGGTCTGTTTAAGTTTTTTTCTTTCCCAAGTATTATGGGACTCACGCCAAGGAAAAGAAAGGTGAAGAGTTGCCCATGACGTAACACTCTGATCCACCCTTCCATACAATTTGTTATGTAGACATACTAGTGAAACTGAGATACTAAGCAAGCCCCCCCCCCCAAACACACTGGACAAACAACAGCAACAAAAAAAATGGGTGACTAAGACATCGTC
This sequence comes from Biomphalaria glabrata, assembly GCF_947242115.1. Classification (NCBI taxonomy): domain Eukaryota; kingdom Metazoa; phylum Mollusca; class Gastropoda; family Planorbidae; genus Biomphalaria; species Biomphalaria glabrata. The sequence goes on from NC_074723.1 coordinate 5,096,884, forward strand.
CTTCAACTCTTGTACAGATAAGAATAAAGAACAATAAATGTCGGCATGAAATATAAAGCAGCAGACAGGCAAGCACTGGATTCAGGAACCATTACTCTTTTTTTAATACGCTTAGAGTATCAAGGTTTAAAAAGGAGTAGTGGAGAGTTGTACGATATTCATTCGTAGAGTTGTGAGCAATACAGTTATTAGTTAAGGCACTACTGAACAAACTTTCTATTTCTACTGCATAGAGCAAAAACCGCCCCCCCCCCCTTTTTTTTTCTTGCGGAATGCTTGCCATAAACGACGAAACTCCTTGATGCTTAAAAAGAGAGGAATCAAGTATGTGTATTTTGGTTGCTGATGTCAGGTCCATCGATTTCTGTCTCACGGCTTCAAGACTCGCCCTGGAGTCGCGCTAAATAGCCCATATTCATGGCATGGATCAATACAAGGCTAGTTATGTTTAGCAAACATCAGGAACAAATTGTGTGGAATACCAAAACTCCAAATTATATCACAATGTAACAGCAAAGTGCAATGAAGCACTGCCGAATACACCCGTTTCATGGAACTAATATCACTCACTAATGTCGGGAATATTTTTTTTTAATGTACGGTATTGGATCTTGTGTATGCATAACATTTAATTCTACAAACTAATCCATTATCGAATGGTAATTTCATTGTTTTATAAAAGGCAATGATTTTTTTTTGACAAAAATTTCATCCTCTCCTAAAGGGAAAAAAAGTGTTCACACAGACTAGGCATATAATGTTGAGTTTTGATTCTTTGGCCTCACGATGAACACAAGGCTAACAGCCTTTAATTTTAATTCCACAAACTGATCAGATAATGCTGATCAATATTTCCTCTATTGTTGTCCCAGTTCAATACTATCCAGTACAATCTCACTAGGCCAGCCCACAAGCTTTTCTGTGTTCGTGTCTTTTCATAGAACAATCGTGGCTGCCCCGAGTCTCTCAAGCCTAAGATACACATCACACACAGGCAACGTGCATGCCATGCGATCTGTTTCCGTGCTGAGGTGAAACAGGGAACACGCATCAACCTTTATCTTCAATCCCTCATGTGTTATTTGATTTTGGTGGTGGAGGGGGGAACGTAGTGTTAAAGCAGCTTGTCACTAAACAGAACACCTTTGTTCTCTATAGCCCACACATACAAGTCATTTGTTTATACACTACACTATATCATAATACTGGTGTACTGGGGGGGGGGGAATGTTTCAAGACTAATCCTTGTGTAGTGAAGAACTCCGTCTGATTGTTTAACATATAAACCTAACAAGAAAGCTAACACTATCTAACAGGGACACGTCCAGGCCAAAGCGCTGATTATAAGTTAGGCCTACGACCTCTGTACACGATCACGGGAAAGGGGAGGGCAAGCGTTTTAAAATGGGTCAAGTAAACAACCAGGACGCTCTCCCAACGTCTGCTAGCTCTGCCTGGCATACACATGTACGCCCTCTTGTGTGTGTCGGTGTCTGCTCAAAGACTATCACATTAAGGCCTAGGTCAAATACCATCTCGCATTCAAACACATGTGTGCCGACCTGGGCCAAGCGAACGTGGTCGATGACTCATCATCACGAGTCTCCACCAAACCAGCCCGCCCTCCCACTACGTTTGTTAAAGGGAAAGAGCACACAAGCGAAAGCCGCCTGGCCTAGCCATGGTTTCACGTCCTTAGCCTTAACGTAGAGCTGCATAGGGAACACAATAACATCTCTCTGTACACTAGTGCTACTTCAGCTTACATGTTTACAATTAAACACAAGCACAAAATGTCTGATATTAATGCTCAGTTTTAATAAGGAGCAGGATGTATACGCTTCTTACACGTAAAGGAAAGTTAAATTGATGAGCTACAAAAAGCCAATCAGCATATAGTTATTAATGACTAGCATGGGTAGATGTTGTGTATTGTATAGTTGCCCATCTAAGTCGATATAATTGAGAGAAGGGAAGAGGTTTCTTGAATGACATGTGGATACAAGGGACAAACCCACAGTTGAAGATTCTTCAGAGACACTTAACGATGGTAGTGGCGCGGACTCCCATTAACAGACGTTGTCATGGCGACCATCTAATTATGGCCTTCCCAACTGTCCGTCGCTGGGCTCTGGTGAGGTAACGGGGAAAAGCTCTGCATAGAACATGTGGCCACAGGTTAACATCGACCACGGCTACTACTCTCAGTACTGCTATTACCCCCACACACACACACTTTTTCTCTAGATTCCTTCCACAATCACGCTTTAAAAAAAAAAAATTAGCTGGAACCAAACGCAAGTTTCATTTACCCCCAGCCCCAACCTACTCCACCCCGACCCGTCCACATTTCATAACACACATCCACGAACTACAACTGCCAGTGTGTGTGTGTGTGTGTTTTCAGTTTTTAATACTCAGTAAAATGGGTAACGAGAGAGTTTCAGGTTCGGAAAGGGGCGGCGTGGCTGTCAATTGAAAACACAACGAATACATTGGCAGGGGAAAAAAAAGGGGGGGGGGGACAACTTGGGCAAGCTTCCAAGCCTTCTATAAGCTAGACAAGCAAACTCTTAGCTGGCTCAATCCGGTTACCGCTTCATGGCTTCTATTTTTCTCTCGAGCTTCTATTCAACATGTTCATGTCTTCCAAATGACAGAATAGAAAGACGGGACGGTACGGGCACTGCATGAGGAGGAGAACAAACAAAATCAATACTCTACGATCTAAGCCATCTCAGCCCTTCACACGGGGTAATGGCGTTGGAAGTCTCGACAGCCATTTTGAACGAATCTCGACTTCCGAGCTAATTCAGAAGGCGAATGTGGGGCATATAGAGTCTAGATCTGGCTGTGCTCCACTATCGGCTTGTGCTAGTTTGTGATTGTCCGTTCAGCAGCGGCCATTTTGGAGTTTTTATGGGCAGACAGCTTCAATCACGACTCACGATAGTTCGCCATGTTTGATTTTTTTCCCTAGTGGATAGCAACTAGCAACAACGACGTCATTTATTTGTTATAAATGACATAAGCATTCATTGAGGCCTAGATCTATAGGTCCATTATAAACTATTAATCTATGCACAATATTAAAAAAATCAACAAACTATTCATAATATAACAGAATTTAGCCACTAAGGCCCATTAGAGTCTAGATCTTTTTTTTTTTTAACTCTAGATAAAGACAATAGATTTCTAGATTTAAATCTTATATCAACATGTGAATCTGTGAAAATATAACAAGCGTCCCACTCGGGAAAAAAATGTCCATGTAAAATAATTAGATACATATAAAACAAACTACGGCCATTCAAAATGGCCTTGTTCATCCAATTAAATATCCGAAGAGTACCGACTCATACTCCCCGATACACATCTAGATCTAATTAGTTAGAGAGAGTGTGTGTATTTATAATTAATTAGCTTCAAAGAGGTGAATCTAAATAGCTAACATTTGAAGAGAACGGATGGAAGGGGTCAAACATTCCTATGTTCAACTATGCAAAGTTAACAAGGGATCTGTAGACTTAGCCTTGGCCTGGATCTATCTTTATACATGTAACATAATAAACGCACTAGCCTACAAAATGAAAGTAATTCAGTTTTTAAACATTTGTTAAAGATTCTATTTTTTTTTTTTTGGTAATAAAACGCAAGTCTACAGAACTGGCCTCTTGAATGATACACAATATAAAGAAGCTTCCAAGTAGAAGAAACTGGCTGAATTAAATACAGACATCTGCTGAATAGATAGATATCTCCAGCAGAGCCTGTCGATTGGCTGAATCATAAATATTTGATGCCACATCTACTAAGTAAGAATGAAGAAAAAAAAAAGATTCAAAGGACTCCAGCACTCTAAACTGCCCCAAGAAATGTCGAAGCAAATGTGAATACAATGACAGAGAGATGGGAATGTTTTGATGACTAACCACCGTGTGTGTGTGTCAGCATTCATTCAGGAAATTGAGAACTTGAGCGTTTGTCTTGTTCACATTTCTTGACAACAATGAAAACAGTCGTCAAATATACGGTTTTGATAATATACTGACACATTCTTAACGTGATACATTAATAAAGTAAATGTTTATAATGTGATACTACATTAGTTTAGTAAATGTTATACTATATTAATATAGTAAATTAAATGTTTATAATGTGATACTACATTAGTGTAGTAAATGTTATACTATATTAATATAGTAAATTAAATGTTTATAATGTTATACTACATTAATATAGTAAATGTTTATAATGTTATACTATATTAATATAGTAAATGTTTATAATGTTATACTATATTAATATAGTAAATGTTTATAATGTTATACTATATTAATATAGTAAATGTTTATAATGTTATACTACATTAATATAGTAAATGTTTATAATGTTATACTATATTAATATAGTTAATGTTTATAATGTGATACTACATTAGTGTAGTTAATGTTTATAATGTGATACTACATTGGTGTAGTTAATGTTTATAATGTGATACTACATTGGTGTAGTTAATCTTTATAATGTGATACTACATTAGTGTAGTTAATGTTTATAATGTATCACATTAGACCACAAGCCCTGAAAGGGAAACTTTACTTTTTTTTGCTCATTACATTAGTGTAGTAGATGTTTATAATGTACACTAGGTGAAGCTGCTCTTCATTTGAAGGGATCAATTACAATAGATTTCATATAGTGTGGAGATATCATTGACAGTATTCTGTAGCACTTGGATATTTGAATAAGTCAGTAATAAACTGGGGCTAAAATACAATGCATACAAAACAAAATAGCCTTTACAATTGTCTACTTGGATTTCAATGTTACTCATCACCCCTAAATAAAATAAGTAAATTATACTCATATTGTCTAATCTTTATCAATATTAACTTTTTTTATTTTGCACCATTTCAATAATCAACAAGAAAAAGTTAAATATAACAATAAAACATCAGACTATAGATGTTCTTCAAGTATCTCAGAAGTATATGTCATGCATTATACAAATAGTTAATGAGCTAAAATATAGTTTTAAACAAATGTAAGCTGAATAATTTTCTGAGTATGCAAACCAAAAACTGCTAGCTCAAGTGAAGCTCAATATTTCCCAAGAATAAGATTTAACAAAAATCTATTCAGACTTATTGCTATTCTTCAAGTATCTCAGAAGAGGGAGCAAATTTTGTCATCATCATAGCCATCTTAGAAGATCTACAAAGTCAGATGTAATGGCAGTAACTATCACAAAAAAGCACAAATAAAACATAAAAGAAACTAAAACCTTTCTCATGGGGTATAATTTAAAAATCTATGTTCTTAACATTTTCAGAATGTTAACCAAATCGATTTTCTTTCTAATTGCTGATGACCCAAAAAAAATAATTAAAAAATACATAAACTAGATACCATTTAAGAATCAAGCACAATTAATATTTTTTCAACAAAAAAAAAATACCATATAGATTTCTCTGCATGTTCCTTTCAGCAAAATAAATATATATAAAAAACATATGATTTATCACTTCTTACTGATTATGGTGTTAAACAAAGTGGTAATTTTTTTTTCAAGGTTCCACAGAAGGATTAAGAGTATAATTTATATTTTCTATGCCAAATGTACTTAAAAAAAAAAACTTTGAATTAGTAATATTAAAATACATATTTAAAAAATGTCATATTATCTTCATCGACCAAAAGCATCCAAGTATGTAAGCCATAATAAAATGAATGAATCAGACCATTGCTATTCTTCATGTATTTCAGAAGAGGGAGCAAAATTTGTCATCATGGTAAATTCCTGTGATTTATGACAATCTGAAATTCTCAGGATTATAATTTTTTTTGAAAAAGCTCAAATATAACAGCAAGAGGTCATATTTTAATTTATATCCACAATTTCAACTAATTGGCCCAAATGGAAATCTATTTTAGAAAACAAAAAGTATGTTTAAGCCTCAATTATACTGTAGTCCCTATAGTGAGTGTACTTCTGTGTGTAAAGAGAAGCATTACATTTTAATTATTTTAAAATTATCCACAACTCTATAACTTAAAAACAATGCAGGATTCTATCATATCTAAATATCTAGATCTGTTGCAATTGAAATCTACAAGCTGTGACAATTGACAAGAGCTAAGTCTATAGTCCTTTTTTTTCTTTTGACATGCACAGCAAACCAAAAGATTTACAGAAGTGATTCTCATACATAGAATACATGTATGCACCAAGAAGGACTTCAGAATATTCTAAAATAAACATACACCTCTCAAATAATTAATAATATTCTAAAATAAACATACACCTCTCAAATAATTAATGAAAGATATTTACATTTATGTAAGGAAAAAAAAACTATTCATCAGACAATTGCTGTTCTTCAATGATTTCAGAAGAGGGAGCAAATATTGTCATCATCCAAAGTCAAAGAGACCAATGAGTCAAATGTATCAATGGAATTGTTTCATACAAATTACCAGTATTTCATATCTAAAAAACTTTGTAAGAATATATAACTCAACCTCTTCCATGCCAACAACATTGAAATCATGTACCGGTACAAGCTACTTCTTAGAATTAGTAATATTTTCAAATGGCTATGTAGAGATTACAAATACAAAAGGTAACCCAAATTATGTAAGCCACAACACAATGAATCAGACCATTGCTAGTCTTCATATATTTCAGAAGAGGGAGCAAAATTTGTCATCATAGTAAATTCCTGTGATTTAATGAGAATCATTAGCATAATGTAGGTTACTTAGGAAAAGCACTAGAGACAAAACCTAAAGGCCATAACTTGTCAGCTAGGAACTAGATTTATAATTAAAATCATACAAAGTATGGGGCTGAATAAAACTTTATAAATATACACTGTTGGCATAATGCTGGTGCACTTTTAAAAGACTACCTTTCAGTAGTCACAATGGTAGAATGGAAACAGTAGATTGTGAATAACAAATAAGACATTATATATATTATATTATACATGGAATATTAAATGGGAAGCATGACAATTGATTGACAAATGTTTCAGACAAGCGCCTGCAATCTTCATGGTATATCAGAAGAGGGAGCAGATTTTGTCATCACCAACCAATGCAATGAAAAGATAATGTTACACATCTACAAGCCAACACTACTAAAAGAAAAAGAGATTTCTACAAGGACTAACAACTAACATGATTCAATTTTTTTTTTGACTAGTTTGAAAACGTGATGACTAAAAATCCCATTTTATTATCACACAAGAGTTTCAAGAAAACTCTTACTATTATTAGTCATAGCATTTTGCTTTTCAAATCAGAATGGCTGAAGAAATTGTCTGTAATGTTAATTAAAACTTATTTCCAAAGGCTTTATCTTTTTTTTTTTAACATCGGCAAGCAAGAACAGCCTACACTACATGTAGAAGAGAGGAAAGGAAGAAGCTACAGAAGGAACCCTCTGTCAGTGACGGCTAGAACTGTCCCAACTAGCCTTCTCATGGCTACTGCTAAGCACGTGTTTCCACTCATGTCAAATTCCGGTCAACCTTTGATGCTGTGTCTAGCCAACCAGGAAAGGGGAATGGGGGTATCAGAAAGAGGGATGGGTGTTAGCAACTCCTTGAAGCATGACCTTTTAGTTTTCAGTTCAAGGCTAAGAAATGACTTGGATATAAAAAAAAAAAAAACTATGCGTATTTTTCAAATCTCTCCCACCCCCTAATCCATGTCAGGTATTCAAGGAACCATTAAAATTAACTTTTCAAATAGACTGGCTCAAAGGAAATAGAAATGTTAAAGTTGATTGATAACTTATATTTTTCAAAGTAAAATCGTATGTAATGACAACTTTTTCAAAAACAAATATTACGTCATTCGCACTATGATGAACTAATTGGCTGAGCATCTTGGTTCAGTCTGTCGGATTAGAACAAGTAAGTAATAAGACCATATTGTCGTGATCAGTTCAGCTGATATGTATTTACTATTACAATGACCATTCTAAAATGTACTAGATCTACGTGTTTCAGACAAGCGCCTGCAATCTTCACAGAACATGAAAATATCATGTCTACAGAAGAGGGAGCAGATTTCGTCATCATTAACGACGTTAGGCAAACAATGACAAGCAACGATAGATTCTACAAACACTGGTGCAAACGCATGTTCGAGATGCAGTCATCTAAATGTCCAATGAATGGTACTAAAAAAAAATGGAAGTACCGGTGGTCTAAAAGAATTAAACAATAAGCTCAACAAAATGCCCTCATACATCCTAAGTCAGCGGAAAGCAACAAATGTCTCCCTTTGTTGTATTTACTCCCATCATTGTTTGGAAACGTCCTATTTCTTGTACACTTTTAGAACTAAATTACTATAAAGAAATAACTTTAGACATAGGGATATAAATTTGATGGTTATAGAGTTGACTGGAAAAAGAAGAGCGAGGTGAAAGTTAAATTGCATGGGAGTGAACTACAACACAGTGTGTGTTTGTGCACAAGCGCGTGGGCATACGAAAGCAAAAGCACCAGCAATGGATCTAGAATCTAGACCTTCATTGATTTATTTGTGTTCGCAAAGGGAGCAAATGCAAACCATTTTTAGAAGAATGAATTAATTATGCCGGTGTTCTATAGAGGTACACTGTAACATGAAAGAGCAAGTGTTTACCTCTTATTCAAATTCTATTGATGAGTTATCAGTAGATCTTAGAGATGAAAGATATAAATCTAAATACTAAAGTCAGTACAACTCGTATTTTCTAGGAATGTGTTGTTTTTTCTGAATTGGGACTAAAAATATATTCGAAAATTGAAGTGATGACCTAGCAGTAGATGTCTCAGGAGTCAAAAGTCAAAACAAAATATCAACATTAGAATTAAGAATCAAATCTTATGAAACCTAATAATAATGAATGAAAATGTTCCCACTACTAAATGTATGTAAATATTTAGACCACTACTAAATGTATGTAAATCATTGGACCCACTACTAAAAGTATGTAAATCATTGGACCCACTACTAACCGATCAACGTCTAATCTTTCGACTCAGGACTGGTCACAACAGAATTTGACAACATATGTACCGGAAGTTCAAAATTGGAACCAGTGGAATCTGCCCATGTGGAGTGTCACCAGAGCATGCTGACTATGTCCTTCAAAACTGCTCTCTTTACGAAGAGGTCCGTACAAGACACTGGCCCCAAAACATCCCAATAGAAAGAAAACTATATGGAGAGCTCCCTGATTTGGAAACCACTGCGCACAGTTCATCTCATATATTGGTCTAGTCACCTGAACGCTCTAAAAGTGAGAACGAAGAAGACTACTAACTGTATGTAAATCTTTGAGATCTACTACTAAAAAGTAAAGCAGCAATAATACATAAAACACTAAACCATAACTTACAAATACAAAAACACAACCTAATAAAATACTCAAACAAAGATAAAGTCACTTTTATAATTCCATATGTTAGAACAAATTGGCACAAAGGCTCCTACTTCCCTCATGTCATTAAAACATTGAATGGGTTACCTGAATCAGCCAGGAAAACCAATGACCTAGAATTTAACTCTAATTAACATACATGTAAGATGTAATTATCTCATCTTTTGAAGGAATGTGATACCTAAGACTTATGTAAGAGAATCTTTACCCACACACACAAAAAAGGGGGATTTAAATTTGCTACAAGTATTCAATAAAAACTCCACTTATAAGATATAGCTGGTAATACCCATGAACTTTCAATACTGAGAAATTTTAAATACAAATATGCATAGACAGATTTGTTTTCAAGAATTTTAGTCTATAAACCATAAGAGCAATAATAGAATATGCATCCTCTGTTTGGGACCCCTCAACTCAAGAAAACATTAAGAAACTGGAACAGACACAAAATAGAGCAGTGAGATTCATAACAAACAAATATTCACATTTGACTCGAGTAACACCTTTAGTAAAATCACTAAATTTAGAAAGCCTTCAGGACAGAAGACTCAAAAGTAAAGTAGCAATTATACATAAAACACTGAACCATAATCTTCAAATACAAAATTTAATAAAATACTCTGAAAGACACAAAGATAAAGGCACATTTCTCATCCCATATGCTAGGACAAATTTGTACAAATACTCCTTCTTCCCTAGTGCTATTAGAGCATGGAATGGGTTGCCTGAGCTAGCCAGGAAAACCAGTGACTTAGCAGAATTTAAGTCATTGGTTAGTATGCATGACTAAATGTAGGACATAATCATCTACTTTTGTGAAGTAATGTCTGTATTATATAAGATAAGATTAGCAGGTGTATTTAAGAGCTGATATACATTGCATGACTTGTAATTTGTGACTTATAAGATATAAGATGTCTTGTTCCATTTTGTGAAAAGAGAAGACCAAAAGAGAATATACTTCACATCCTGCTGGCCAGTGAGTATTGGAAAGTAATGATACATTAATGAGTTACATTTGTAAATGAATGAATCGATGAATCGCTTTTAACAAAACAATAGCTTTAGCCACTGGCATGAGAGATTCAAGTTGCAGCCAACATTATAACTAGCTAGCACTTTCAAGAAAGTAACATTTTTATTGGGGAAAAAAATGAACAAAAAAAGGCTTAAATAAAATAAAAATTTCAATGTATATTCTTTGTATCTATTTTTATCTAATGAAAAGGAACCAGAAAAAAATCTTGAAATACTAAGTACAGTCTATCCACTCTTTTTTTTTAATTTAGACCTATTACTTTTAAACTTTACATATTCTATAATTAAAAGGTGGCCTGAGAAATCATTATATTTTAATTTAATATTAACATAAAATATTTTAGGACATTTCGCCACTATCAAGAGAGGAAGCTGTGAGCTGCAAGCTAAAGGAATTGATAAAAAAATTGTTTACTTTTTAAGATATTTAACACATTTTTAACTGCCTGCCAGACCTTATCTATTAAAAATGCCTACTAATTATGTTATGTGTTTGTGTGTTGTCTTTTTATATGTATAGAAAAGAAGATTTGGGCATTTTTGAAGGTAAGTCTTTGATGGTTTTTAAACTTAATATCTACCATAATTCCAAGTAAGGCTGTGTGAGATCTCGTAAAATTATCCAAAAGTTAAATATATGTCACATTTTTTTATTTTAAAGTAATCCACCTCTTTGATACCTATCATTAGATCTGTAGAGATCTTGATGTTGAGATGTAGACTTTTTTTAGCAGATACAATTTAAACACAAGGTAATTTTTCTTCTATGGTTGAATTAGTAATCCCTAGACTTTTCTTACAGACTTTGTAGGGGAAAAATGATCTAGCATATAACTTTTTTTTTTATTAACATAAACATAAAAAAGACACTTTTGGTATAGACCAACTATAAAAAGCTTTGAATCATCTTATTTTCAGCATATTACGGAAAAAAGTGAAAGCAAACTTTCAAAAGGAGTTATTATATTGAATAAAGACTGCCTTTTGCAGAAAGCCTAGAATTCAAGATCTAAAATCTAATAGTAATATTCTCTAATATCTAGATTGAGTCTAGATCTGGATCTATATCAGTTTGTGGTTGTCAGTAAATTTACATTCCTAGGATTGATGCAGTGCTTGGTCATAGGACTGTCAGAACTCTGTCCACTTTTATTCACTGGCATCTCCCAGACTATTTGGACTAGGACTTAACTTTATTTCTGAACTAACATCTAAAACTTGTAATACACGAATAGATATGCAAAAGATAAAGCCTATAATTTATATAATATATACTAAAAATAAAGTTTTAATGTACTCTTTGGGAGCACTTTTCAGGAATAAGCTACTAAAATTCAATGTGAATTGTGTGAATGATGATGATGTTGAAGGCTCACTGGTCACCAAAAGTTAGGGCTAGGGGATTTGTTGGGTTTGTTTTGTTTTGTAATTAATATTATATTTTAATATCTCCTCTAGTCACTCTAGATATCTTTAAATAAGTCTATAGATCTAGTTTAGTATAGATCTAGAATTTTAATCTAGATACACAGTATACTGAAAAATAGCTAGACTAGATCTACTGATCTAGATCTAGTATATTTAATATTTTTATAATTACTAGACTAGATCTTAATTACTATTATATTAATTATAATATCTATAATAAACTATACTGACTATACTATAAAATATACTATACAATACTATATATAAAGAGTAATAGACTAATATAACTATAATTAGATCTAGATCTAGTATAATGATAATAAAATATGATTATAAAATTAGTTTATACAGATTATAATTATACTTATAGATCTAGTCTAAAAAGTAATATTAACACTATACTCTATACTAACCGAATCTAGATCTAGTTTAATTCTAGATCCATTGCCGCCATAGGCATAGCCATATGATGATAGATTATAGACCTAATAGATGATTAGATCTAAACTAGAGATTCTAAATCTAAAGTAAAAACAAAGTTAAACTTACCGCTGAAAATGGTCGATTACTTTCTCCTCTGTGCAATTCTCTGGCAAATTTCGCACAATCAAATATCTAGTTTCCCGTACCATGTCTCCGACAAAAACTACATGGTTTTCATAAGTTAAAACTCCATGCTTCACAAAAACCTCCGGATATTTTTATTTTATTTCCTCAATATGACTTGTAAAAACACAGAAATAAACACTATTCGCCTAAGCGAGAAGCTCTACCAAAACGAACACCGATGTGTAAAAAAAAAGTGCCTGGCCGAGTTTGCCTGAAACACGCTTTAACATTTGGCCCAGCGTGTGACGTCAGGGTTATACACTTGGTCCGTTGTTGCAGATAAAACTGTTCTCCCCAGGATTGAAAACTCGCGGTTTTTGCTCGGAGGGGAGGGAAAGCGAATGCGGCGAAAGAAAACTAGGCCAAAGCGAATTCGGCGTCTATTTCTTCGTGTGTTTTTTTTTTCCTTCACTTCTATCCAAACATCATGCAACCGTTCGGCTATAGTCTGTTTCTAAGCTAGTTACTGTTTTGCGCTGTGTCAATCTTCATTTTTTTTTCCCACCGGCCGCGGAACACTCGAGGGCAAAGTCAAATTCTGGGCGGCTAGAGATAAAAGCTTGGCTAGCAGCCAGTTAAAAAATAGAATGAAGTACATGGTATGATTGCACAACATTGGTCCTAGATTGTTCACGCTATAAGCCTCTTAACACAGAACTGCCTTTACTGAAGGGCTAATGAAATGCGCTCTTTCAATTACATAAGTCTAGTCTAAAATTTATTTTGAAAAAAAAAAAAAAAATGTCGATACGTTGTCCTTACGTTCCGTACCAAATGATCTGTAAGAGAAGGGGGGGGGGGGCAGACAGATCCCAAGGTCAAAATGAAATTTGGCATGGGGGTGAGAGGGGTGCATAGGAGAATATGAACAGCGAGGGTCACTATAATGTATGCAGTCCGGCAGCCATGTTCTTTTTTTTTTTTTTTTAAGAACGTCTGATGTGCATGATTAGAGTTGATATGTGTCATCTTTTTTTTGTAAGACGTGATGGCTCCTTGCTTTGTAGAGAAGGCCTACAGAATATGACATAAATGACAAACCAAGCGTAAATTAATGTCTAGGTGAGGTGAACTATGTCAGCTACTGGGCACAACAAGTGTCTGATGTTACATTTCAGATTTTATCTCTCTCGCTGTAACACGCACTTTTTCCCCTGCACTCTCTCTTCCCCCCGCTTACACACACGTCTTTTTTTTTTTTAACCGCGTGTGTGCTTTTCGTGCACGCTGCTTGGCCCTAGGCCTGTGCATTTCCTGGTCATGGTACACACAGCAGGCGAGATGTGTTGTGGTGCGGTTTTAGCACAGGCCTCGTCTTGCTTAAAACCAGCGTGTCTCGCCTAATCTTTTGTGCTGGCCTTTTCAATGGGTTCTTTTAGCCAAAAGCAGACTGTCTGTGGCGTGTTGTATGTCAAGTCTTATTTATAGAGCCTTCGCCTGAGTGTTTATAGTTGCAGTAGAATGCCAATGCATGACTTGTCATAGAATGAAGCTTTTGTATCACGGGAAGGGGGAGGGGATTGGTTTAGTCAATTTTATTTTGAACGTATTTAGACTGGAAGCTTGTTCGAGGCAATCACCACTTTAAGGCCGCTGTAGTTCAGTGCCGGTTGTAGGGCTTCTGGGGCCTATCACGGTAGAGAGTTTCTACTGCGTTATGGGTAAAGAAGCTTTCAGTAGCTGGTGTTGAGTTCTATCATGCCTCATGTTCTGCCCCTGCGCGTGTTACCTGCACCAGTGCACTATGCACGGTGCCCGCAATATGATTTGATAGTGATCTCTATTTGTTTTCATTAAAATAGGTGTCATTTGAACTCCCCAAACCGGGTCAAAGTGAACTACTTTCGGGATGTGGAAGTTATTTATCGTGGCAGTGGCGTAGCTAGGGTTATGGGGGGCTTTACCTCTTTAGAGGTATTCGACATCATGACATGAGATAATGGCATAATCCTATACTCTTAAGCGAGCAATTCTTGTATCCTATACTCTTAAGCGAGCAATTCTTGTATGTATGTATGTATATATATTTATATTTATATATATATATAAATTTTATTTCGAAAACGGCTCTAACGATTTTCTTTAAAAATTCACGGTATGTGCATAATAGTGAGAAAAAAATTCTCAACTCATTGGCCACATCGGGAAAACTCGAGATCGACCGTTATATCGGTTTGAAAATGGCTCATTATCGAAAAATTAATTTTGGCTAGAATGTTTTATGAATGAAAATTTTCCATGACGTAAACGGGAAAAACGCTGCTTACGTCACTAAGCTTACAGCAGTACACTAAAATATTTCTTTGCAAACAAGAACGAGTTCTAAAGAACCATTAGACCTAATTAAACATTTGCGCACCATCTTACTGTAGATTGATTTATTATAGAACTATGAAAGAAAAGTAATGAAATTAAATGTGCCGATATATGATTAGTTATTGTGTTTTAAGTGCTTAATAAGTTGTTTACTCTTTAATTGTGTAGAGCGGTGTAGATACATTTTACTTTGTTGTTTATTTTGCTGGTGACCTCCAGCTGTCTCGTTCTGAGGTTGCATGCAACCATATGCTCTCTTCTATGTCAGCTAAGTCAAGTTTGCGCCATAAGCTGGTCTTTTAAGCGTTTCGGTGTTACGTCGACCACTTTTTAGCTCACCAAAAAAGACTGCCTTTGGTATGCGTTCGTCTGAGATTCGTCTCCCATACAGGATACTGCTCTGTCCAGCGTAACTGTCGGACTTAAAGAATTCGGATACACATTTGAGACCAAAAGAAAATTTGCTGCCGAGGACAAACGCAGACGCTAAAAGAAAATCTTAATCGAGCACCGCGGACAACGGTTATGCTTGCCTTGGAAGTGGCAAGATATGTAGGTCACAGCTGCAATCCTCATTAATTTTCGGACTCTTAAGACAAGCCTTATTATTATTATTATTTTGCTGGTGAATTATTACCATGTGTTCATGCTTCGGTGTCTACTGTCCTGTACCAAAACAAAGGAAAGGGTCATAACACAGCTTCTCTACGCCTTACTTGCTCACACTAAACATGATATCCATCTAGCGGTCAACGAGTTTGCGTACGCTGCAGTCTCTTTTGATTTAACTATAAACCTCGGTAAAAAGCTTGGAGTTAGGGCGTGTTGACGGAAGGCCCAGGAGAGATCTGAATGGAGGGATGTGTAAAAGCAGGCCATAGCACCACTGGGATGGATGGATGGAAGGCAAAAGCCGGTATGAACTTCTTATAGTCAGGCTGGGCAGGGCACGTATCCCGTATGGGTAACGAGCATATTGTTTGGCGTAACAGAGGTGCCCCACGGAAACGTTTCTTTAGAAAACTAATGCGATGATTTAAGTCTAATAAGAAAAAATGCGCCATTTTACTTTGTCACTAAGTGCATGTTTTACCTATAACGTTTTGAGAATTTACACTGCAAAGACTTTCTTTCAAGCCATTAATAGTAAGCCTACAATTGTTTTACGCAAAAGATGGATTGTAAAACTATAAGACGGACGTGAGCTGTAGTTTGTCTAGGCTGTAGGAGGACTTAAAAGACTTTAAATTTAATCGACATGTACAATTAGGCCTACAATTAGAACTAACAGAACACTAAAACAACTCTTCAGATTAGTAGTCTTTATCTGATCGTTCATTTTCGTAATTACAAGAATATTCCCAAAATGACTTCGGGTATATAACCTTCCGAAATTATTTAACAGAGCGAGGCTCGGCCACCTGGTACAAAAAAATTCTCAAAATGACTTCGGGTATATATCCTTCCTTAACAAATTATTCATCCGAGCGAGGCTCGGTCACCTGATATTGTATGTATATATATTTATATATATATATATATATATATATATATAAATTTTATTTCGAAAACGGCTCTAACGATTTTCTTTAAAAGTTCACGGTATGTGCATAATAGTGAGAAAAAAATTCTCAACTCATTGGCCACATCGGGAAAACTCGAGGTCGACCGTTATATCGGTTTGAAAATGGCTCATTATCGAAAAATTAATTTTGGCTAGAATGTTTTATGAATGAAATTTTCTGTATGACGTCAATGGGAAAAAAAACTTGACACCGCTTACGTCACTAGGCTCACAGCAGTACACTAAGACATTTCTTCGCAAACAAGAACAAGTTTTAATGATTCAATTGGCGTAATTAAACATTTGCGCACCATCTTATTGTACATTGATCCATTAGGAATTTATGGAAGAAAAATAATGAAATTAAATATCTTAATGTAAGATTAGTTATTGTGTTTTAAAGGCTTTATAAATTGTTAACACTTTAATTGCTTATACCCGTAGGTAGCTTTTACTTTGTTATTATTTTGCTGGTGAATTATTGCAATGTGTTTAAGCTTCGAAGTCTGCTGTCCAATACCAAAACATAGGAAATGGTCATAACACAGCATATCTATGCCTTACTTGCACAATCAGGGCCGGCCCTAACATTTGCGGGGCCCTATGTGAAATGTGAGGATTGCGCGCGGATCAGTAAGGGTAGAGATAAAGATAATAAGTGAAAATAAAGATTTTGTATTAGAAAAAAATTCGTATTTGCATTACATTTTTATTAAATGAAAGCTGACGATGCCGTTTTTTTATATCACGCGTAGGACTGGCGTTTACCATATTGATTGACACCCCCAAAGTGACAATTTTGTCTTTTTAAGGACATTTTTATGAGTTTCAGGAGATTTCCAGGAGCTCCTTGAAAACAATGAGACCACGGGAACCCTATTATAAATTATAATGGTTTAATTTAATAATTTACACCTAGAATTAGCGCGGGGCTTTTGAACCTTCGGAGTCTAACACTGTGACAGCATAGGCCTAGGGCTGGCCCTGATGATATCCAGCTCGCGGTCAACGAATTTTCATCACGCTGCTGCCTTTTTTTTATTTGTTAACCTATAAACCTCGGTAAAACAGAAGTCATGTTCCAAAAGTCACCCAATAAAACCTACTCAGCCCAAAGATCACTGCGCATAGACATCCCTTAAAGTGGTAGATAACTTCACATTATCTGGGAAGCATTTTATCAATTGACGCATTGCTTTAAAGAGAGGTTGATATGTGATCATGGATAGTCGTGCTTTTGGACGCCTCCAAGCGAGAGTGTGGCGAAATAAATCGCTCCGCCTGTCTACAAAAATCAGTGTCAACCAGTATTCTCTCAACCCCTCTATGTGGATCTGAGACATGAGTACTTTATAGAAAGCAACTAAGACTTCTTGAACGACTTCACCAATGACCACAATACAAACAGCGATATTCTTGCAAAATGGTATGAAATTCGAGTCCGAAGATAAGTGAGGAATGCAGTATTTCCCTTTGCTGTGAAGCCCCAACTGTGACCTACATATTTTGCCACATCTAGAGCAAGCATAACCATTGTCCGCAGGTGGCCGATTTAGATTTTCTTTTCGCCGTCTGCGTTTGTTCTCGGCAGCAGATTTTCTTTTGGTCTCAAATGTGTATCTCACGGCCTTCGTGAGAGACCTCCAGCTGTCTCGTTCTGAGGCCGCATGCAACCAGGTGCTCTCTTCTATGTCAGCCAAGGAAAGTTGACGACTAGGCTGGTCTTTGAAGAATTTCCGTGGAGCGCCTCTGTTACGTCGACCACCTTTTAGCTCACAAAAAAAGACTGCCTTTGGCATTCGTTCGTCTCCCATACAGGATACGTGCCCTACCCAGTGCAACTGTCGGACCATAAAAAGTCCCACTATACTGTCCATACCGGCGTTGGCAAGGACATCGCTGTATGTAGTGCTGTCCTGCCACCGTATGTCCATGATGGAGCGCAAGCATCTTTGGTGAAAGCACTCAAAAAGTCTTAGTTTTTTCTGTAAAGTGTCCATGTCTCAGAGCCATAATAAATATACTAATTGCAGTATTAAATGGTCATGAAGTAACCATTTTAGAAGTTATACTGCAAAGACTTTCTTACAAGCCTATAATAGCCCAATAGTTCTACATGAAAGAAGCAATGTAAAACGTTAAGACGTGAGCTGTGGTTTTCTATAGGCCTACTATTGGAGGGACTTTCTATTCTAATCGCCATGTACAATTACATTGAGAACTGAAAGAACTAAAAAGTAACTCTTAGGATTGATAGTCTTTACCCGATAGTTCATTTTCGTAATTACAACAATATTCCCAAAAATAACTTCGGGTAAATATCCTTCCTTAACAAATTATTCATCCGAGCGAGGCTCGGTCACCTGATATTATTTAATGTAGAAACAAATTTCGGACACTCATTGGGGGACTATTCAAGTGGGGGCCCTATGGGATTTTCAAATTTGTACCCCCTCCCTCCAGCCTAACTACGCCACTAGATTTGGGGGCCCGGGGGCTTGGCCTCTTTTGGTGTCCATGCATTTTGACATTCGACATCATTACATGAGATTAAAAAATGTACTTAATAAATATATAAGTCTAATGTGTAGAATACATATCACTAACTCATATAGCAATGTGAATAGCAGTGGCTTAATTAATATTTGATGTAAAATAACATTTCTGACATCATATGGGGGTTCCCCTCAAGAAACCCGGAGGGACTTTTAAATGTGGACTCTACCTCCCCTAGCTACGTCACTGATCTGAATAGCTGATAGGTCAGGATGGCATGGATCTAGATGTTTGATAGATCTACTCTTGTGACTACTCCAGTGAGGCAACTTTTCTTGTCTTGTTGGTACTGAACTGATCTACTTTAACTCTTTCTCTCCGTAATTATTTACCACATTTAGGTGGAATCAACGCTGGTATCGTCAGTTAGGAGAGAAAGAGTTAAGGAATTTCAGCTTTTTTTGACATTTTAAGTTATTCTTGCCTTAGAGGTTAAAAGTCTGGTAGAGCTGTGTATATGCAAGGATAGCATAGCCGTTTTCTTATAATAGTAGATTGTTTACCAAACGGCGTCGCTGTGGAAGCACAAGGAGATGACAAAGTGGGATAAAAAGTGTTGTTTTTTTTAAAGAAGAATTGTTTTAAGAAGTGACATTATCTAGATAACCGAAATCTCTTATGTATGTTTAATAATAAACATTGATGTAGATTTTTTTGTAATATGTATTCTGGGAAGGATGTCGATCTGTATTTACCATAGATTAGCACGAAATACTCGAGTACGCAATAAAAAGTAATTTGCTTTGATCAATTTGCTTTGCCTGGTCGTGCGATTTGCGCGCTGGACTGTCGTTCGGATTTATCGACGGCCGAGGGTTCAAACCCTGCCCGCTCCCATCCCCCGTCGTCCTGCGGGAGGTTTGGACTAGGAAGTAAACTATCTTCAACTCTGAAGGAACATCCGAAACATGTAAAACATTTTACAAACATTTATTAAAACATTTTACAAACGTTTCGTAATCGACATGTCACCCGTAGGACCCTATGTAGGCCCCTACGTAGGCATACTCTCTTGTCTTAAGTATCAACTATGTGTTATGTCTGTCACAATTAATAAAAACACCACGGTCATTTTGGTTTTATAAGTACCGACAATTATAGCTTTACATATTCGGTGATATTATAAAGTCGGCGACTTGATTTTATTGTGTAAGCAACATGAAGTCGTTATTGTGAATGTTATTTATTTAAGTGTCGACGAATTGGACATCTACATCTTTAATTCGCATTATAACTTACTGGATATTTTTTTTTAATTTCATTTACATATGCTTAATGGCCAGATGGGTATTAATGGTATAGAATAGATTTTAATTATATATTTAATTTTAAAATGTATGGTATTGAGTATTGATATATGTATGTATGTATGTGTAAATGTGCAGTTCTTTCCCTTAATACTCTTTGTGGGTTTTGTTTAAAGTTTTTGTTTTATTTTGCTTGTTTAATTTATTTTATAGTTTATTATGATTTTGCGGAACGCAATTTCGAATGCTTCCACCTGGGTATTAAGATGGGTAGTCTTCTAGTTCCATTATCTACACTGAGAGGAATAATGTAGGGGGCATAATGAAAAGTAAAATGGAAAAATACCACACAAAAATAATTCGTACTCGATAAAATGACATAGTGTGACATTGACTTTTATCTGTTGCTTCTTCTAGCCAGGTTTTTGTCAGCTCTTTTGCAGACAGTGCCAAGGAAAAAAATAGTGTGTTGTTCTCTTCCGTTGTTCAGCACTGCCGTGCAGGGTGTTGCTTATGTTGGGCTCTAGTGGTACTTGTCTTGTTTAATTATATGTTGAAGGGATTCGAAGAAGAGAATTTAGAAGAGCGTGTCCACATTTTTAGCATTCCACTGACTAAAAGCTTTACAGTGATCTAGTTTTGTTTTAATGTTTCGAATGTTCCTTCAGATTTAAAGATTATTACACCCTAGTCCAAACCTCTCAAAGAGCGGCGGGCAAGGCTCGAACCCGAGGCCAGCGAATGACAATCCAGAGCGCGTACCGCACGACCAGACAGACATAAACTGTGTGCGTTAAAACTGAGAATGTCCTGCGATAGTAGGTGTTATATATTACATTAAAAGATATATTAGAAAAACAGTTGCACGACTAGTGGTTCACAGGCAACTGGTTCAACGACTATTTGTTCACCGGACAAATGGTTCACAGGCAACTGGTTCAACGACTATTTGTTCACCGGACAAATGGTTCACAGGCAACTGGTTCAACGACTATTTGTTCACCGGACAAATGGTTCACAGGCAACTGGTTCAACGACTATTTGTTCACCGGACAAATGGTTCACAGACAACTGGTTCACGGACACTTAACTCGCCAAACATGGTTCATACAAAAGTTGCTCACTGACATTTGGTTCATTAAGATATTTAGTGGTTCACATGGTCGAATCATTTAGCTAGTTGGTGTTATACAAACATGAAATAGAATTAGAGGCTAAATCTGTGTCATATGCGTGTTTTTAATAGCCGGTGTTATGTAAGGGTTGTCCTATTGTCGGCGTTATGTAAGCGTTGTCTTATAGTCAGTGTTATAGTCAGTCACGTGTTTTCTGATGATAGTAGGTGTTAAGAATATGTCTGATAGTCGGTGTTATGTAAGTGTTGTCTGATTGTCTGTGTTATGTAAGTGTTGTGTGATAGTCGGTGTTATGTAAGTGTTATCTGATAGTCGGTGTTATGTAAGTGTTGTCTGATTGTCGGTGTTATGTAAGTGTTGTCTGATAGTCGGTGTTATGTAAGTGTTGTCTGATAGTCGGTGTATGTAAGTGTTGTCTCGTAGTCGGTGTTATGTAAGTGTTGTCTGATTGTCGGTGTTATGCGATTGTTGTCTCGTAGTCGGTGTTATGTAACTGTTGTCTCGTAGTCGGTGTTATGTAAGTGTTGTCTGATAGTCGGTGTTATGTAAGTGTTGTCTGATTGTCGGTGTTATGTAAGTGTTGTCTGATAGTCGGTGTTATGTAAGTGTTGTCTGATAGTCGGTGTTATGTAAGTGTTGTCTCGTAGTCGGTGTTATGTAAGTGTTGTCTGATAGTCGGTGTTATGTAAGTGTTGTCTGATAGTCGGTGTTATGTAAGTGTTGTCTGATAGTCGGTGCTATGTAAGTGGTGTCTGATTGTCGGTGTTATGTAAGTGTTGTCTGATAGTCGGTGTTATGTAAGTGGTGTCTGATTGTCGGTGTTATGTAAGTGTTGTCTCGTAGTCGGTGTTATGTAAGTGTTATCTGATAGTCGGTGTTATGTAAGTGTTGTCTGATAGTCGGTGTTATGTAAGTGTTGTCTCGTAGTCGGTGTTATGTAAGTGGTGTATGATAGTCGGTGTTATGTAAGTGTTGTCTGATAGTCGGTGTTATGTAAGTGTTGTCTGATTGTCGGTGTTATGTAAGTGTTGTCTGATTCTCGGTGTTATGTAAGTGTTGTCTGATTCTCGGTGTTATGTAAGTGTTGTCTGATTGTCGGTGTTATGTAAGTGATGTCTCATAGTCGATGTTGGACAAGTGTTAAAACATCGAGAACAATAGTAAGTCATATTCCTATATAATGAAAGAATTAACGGAGTCTTGATAGAGAGGCGGGGAGATGGAGGCGGAGAAGCCGACTCACTTAAGTTTTGGGGAGCAGAAAGAATGTGGAAGTTTTGTTATGTTCAATTGAGCTTATAGATAATTGTATGTAGGCCCACAGATGGTCTTCTTGGTTCCTTTTGATACAAGTCGGGTCATGAACCTATTAAATTGTGATTTCTTATGTGTAGACAAGAATTGGAAGTCGGGTAAAAGCGCTTGTGGTGAATCAGTTTCTCGTCTGCAATGTATGCGTGTGTAATTTAGGACAAGTTTGAAAGAACAACAGCAAAATAACGTGTTCCCCCCCCCCCTAAGCAGCCATCGTCATTCTGAGCCTCCTTCCTCCTCCCTGAGTCCGATGTGTCACTCCAAACTACGTCGTTCGACGGGAGCGTTGTCATGGCAACATGACCAAGAGAAGAAACGAACCATCCGCCTGCTCCCCCCCCTCTCCCGACCAGCTTATCCCCCAAACTCTTACCGCCCCGATCCTCCCACTCACGCACTCCCCCCCCCCCCCATCATCCCCCCAAAAAAACCTTTACCGGCCGCAGAATCGATTTCTTTTGCAGCCCTGAACCGCCATCTGCAGTGGACATCGGCTAGGTCGTTCCCTTTGTTGTTGCCGTGGTTGTGGAAAGACGCATGGAGGACAAAAGGAGAAATCGATAAGCTCCTATTGATTTTTCTTCCACGGCCACTCATCCTCTTCGCCTTCCCCCACCCCGTCCTCACCGATTCCCTTTGGTTTTTTTTTTTGTCTTCGTCCATCTCGCCAACTTAACCAACCACTGTCCAGAGATGCCAACGCCAGTCCTTAGTTCGTATATTTTGAAGATGTTGTTTTCAGGGTAACTCTATGTCCTTGTATTTCTGCGGGACGACTTCTCTATATTTGAAATGTTGTTATTTTTTCAAAGACAAACAACATATCAATTTCTCGTGCTCTCTTCACAACCAGGGGCGAATCTGTCACAATGTCTTCACGCCGGTGCTGTCTTCTGAACCAGGGGCGAATCTGTCACATTGTCTTCACGCCGGTGCTGTCTTCTGAACCAGGGGCGAATCTGTCACATTGTCTTCACGTTGTTGCTGTCTTCAGAACCAGGGCCGAATCTGTCACATTGTCTTCACGCCGGTGCTGTCTTCTGAACCAGGGGCGAATCTGTCACATTGTCTTCACGCCGGTGCTGTCTTCTGAACCAGGGGCGAATCTGTCACATTGTCTTCACGCCGGTGCTGTCTTCTGAACCAGGGGCGAATCTGTCACATTGTCTTCACGCCGGTGCTGTCTTCAAAACCAGGGCCGAATCTGTCACATTGTCTTCACGCCGGTGCTGTCTTCTGAACCAGGGGCGAATCTGTCACATTGTCTTCACGCCGGTGCTGTCTTCTGAACCAGGGGCGAATCTGTCACATTGTCTTCACGCCGGTGCTGTCTTCAAAACCAGGGGCGAATCTGTCACATTGTCTTCACGTTGTTGCTGTCTTCAGAACCAGGGGCGAATCTGTCACACTGTCTTCACGCCGGTGCTCTCTTCACAACCAGGGGCGAATCTGTCAAAATATGTTCACGTTGGTGCTGTCTTCAGAACCAGGGGCGAATCTGTCACGCTCTCTCCACAACCGGATTCAGGGGCGCATGTCACATTAGTTTGACGCTTAAGTGGAAAATATAGTAGAAGCATTGAACACACCTAACTCAATGGCGTAGCTAGGGTGGGGGAGAATTTGAAAACCCCCAAATGAGTGCTTTTTACATAAAAAATTAAATATTACGCAAAATGCAGGGGCCCCCAAAGAGGTAAAGCCCTCCCCCGGACCCCAAAAATGAAAAATTCATAGCTACGCCCCTGACATAACTATATATAGGCCTACATATGTGTGTGTTTTTTTTTTGTTTTTGTTTTTGATATTTATCATTAGGCTTATATTTTTTTTTTAAAAGGATCGAAACCTTACAGGTGCCTTAAATTAAAATTACAGATTTCTTAAATTTCCGATCCGAGAGGTCAATATGAGAAAGGTAAGGAAGAAAAAGTGTTTTTCTAAGATCCAAAGGTAGGCTTAATTATAGGTATTGATTGCACTTTTTTAACGATTTAAATTTACTTTTCTACCGCTTCCAATTTATTACTCTACTGATGTACATTTAGGCTTACAATCTTCTGTTACTTTAAGGATGCAATTTAAATTTTCTGTTATTTTACCGATCCAACTTAAATTTTGTTATTTTACTTATGCAATTTTAATTTTCTGTTATTTTAATGATGCAAACTTATTCTACAAATTAAAAATTAGCCACCGCCATTATGCCCAATTCCCTTTTTAATTTAAAAGTTTCCACTTATGTTTTAACAGATGTCAAATTGTAACCGAGCAATTCCGCCTATGATTGTCAAGAGTTCCGCCTTTGATTATCAACAATTTTTCAGTTTCCAGTTGTTTTCGACTTTCATTGCAAATAAAAACAAAAAATAAACTTATTTCACGTCTGCTACACAGAAGAAATGAAACAAAAATAAACTTATTTCACGTCTGCTACACAGAAGAAATGAGATACATATGAATAACAGAATTTGATCTCACGGCGGTTTAATTGATGACGTCATAGACCAATATTCCATATAGTAGCGACCTTTGTTTTTTTCTGTATTGACCAATCGTAGACAAACTTTAATGGAACTGTAACAGATTTAAAAAAAAAATTTTTTAACTATGTTTTCGTACTCTCCAACAGAAGTGATTAATTCATACTCTATCCAGCAGAAGTGAAGAAATTAATAGTGAACAGAATAAACGAGAATTTCGAGACTTGTACAAGCTCACATCCGAATCACAAGAATGACTATCCAGAGAAGCTATCCAGGCGTAATCAACGTCTAATCTTTCGCCTCAGAACCGGACCAACAGAATGAGACTAGGTATGTTCCGAAAGTTAAAAATTGGAACTTTCGAAATCTGCCCATGTGGAGTATCACCAGAGAATGCTGACCAATTCCTTCAAAACTGCGTTCTTTACCAAGAGGCCCATAGACTTGGACTAGTAGGTAATTCGCTTCTGTAAATGCATTCGTAGCAAACGTTTTGACTTATCAATGGGCCTCTACAAACTGATTGGTTCATTTTGAATTCCGCCTTTGTTATTCTGGTATCAATCGTTTTGACAAAATATTCAGACCTCTTTTTTTTTTCTAAGCAAATACAAGGCTTTTAAATGGATTAGCATAGATCTAGTATGTACAGGTACTAAGAATAATATTGTCTAAAGGAATCAAAACCAAAGAAAGAGAAGTACCCTTGTTTTAAACATATGCCAACATTTTTGTGATCAAAACAATATATCTTTGAGGAAATTTGATATCCATTTTGTGTTTTACACTCCATAAACTCAACTAAACTATATCACATCATGTGTTCACTTATGTTTATTGTACAGGTTGCACTAGTTTAGTAAAAAAAATAAATAATTATTTTTAATTAATATTTTTAAAACTTGTTTATAGGAACCAACTTTTAACCTAAGCTTTTAACCGAAAAAATATTTATTTTTCTAATTAAAAAAAACAACAACAACACATTGTGAAATGCATATCTTTATACACATTAACTCTTTTTAGCCAGTGTTTGGTGCTATTGAAGGTTTAACAGTTCATATTCGCCCATGGTATGTAAATTTTTTTACTAACTTTTAACCGATCTCTTCCCTTTGCAACTTCTTGTCTGCCTAAAGAAAATACGAAAAACATGCATATATGTAACCCTGGCGGACCAAGTAAAACAAAGGACGTTTGGGCCACGAGGCCTTCGTCAGCTACAAAACAAAAAATAAAAAAACAATTAACACAAAATAGTCTTAAGTTAACTTATCTGTCCGATGTGTTAATTGTTTTTTTTATTTTTTGTTTGTTTTGTAGCTGATGAAGGCCTCGTGGCCCAAACGTCCTTTGTTTTTTTGGTCCGGCAGGGTTACATATATGCATGTTTTTCGTATTTTCAATACAGTCGTTTACCCCTGCAGCAGTAAATCTTTGTTTTTTTGTCTGCCTAAAGGGAAGATTTTGTTTAGGCATTGGTTCGTGTTATTGAAGTTGTAACATTCATATGTTGCTACCATTCTGTTGTCTGCATGTAGCAAAGCATGCAACCTTCACATTGGTCGTATTCAGACAGGCGACAAGCAGGATCTCGTGCATCGGACTGTAGTAGTGGTCGCTGTCAATCTATTCGCAAATGAACATTTGTATAGACTCAGCGGTTCTCAACCTTTATAAGCTCGGCGACCCCTTTTTACTATCCCCAACTCTGCCGCGACCCCCCCCCACACACACACACAGCAATAGAAGAATACACAAAATACAATCCATATTTTCGATGGTCTTAGGCGACCTCTCAAGGGGTCGTGACCAACAGGTTGAGAACCCCTGGATAGAGGAAGGTATAGGACTGTAGTCTGTAGATTTCCAAACATGAATTTTGTATTATTATTTCTATCAGCATATTACTATTGTAAAAGGTCACTACTGACATAAAACAAGAAGTAAACACGGAAAACACTTGTGTAGGTATCGATACCGTCATCAATTTCAACCTTATAGTCGTCATCCTCAAGAGATCGAAATCCGCCTTTTGACAAGCATCGTTCCATTATAACAGTAAGTGGAAGAAAGAACTTATATAGTAGATACTATTTTCTTTCAACTTCAAATACCCAGGTACAGTATAACAAATACACTTTATGTTTTCACACAAACTTATGTGCCAGTACGCGGCCCATTAAGTTTCGATGAACGATCTTATATAACGTCTATAATGTCTGCCAGGAAATCTAGTTGACAAAATTCCTTTTTGCTATAAATAAAACTATTTCATTATTCAAGAAGAATCATAAAAAAGATTGAAATACACTTATATAACACAGAATGAAAACTAAAACTTGACATGAAGCTTGTAGGCTACCTGTAATTGTCCTTCCTTGATTGTAATATATTTTACGTTACCGATGTTCCTTCAGATATGAAGATAATTATATCCTAGAGCTAAACAAACAAAAAACTAACCTCTTGCAGGACAAGGGGAATGGCGGTGGGTAGGATTTAAACCCGGGACTTTCGAGACCACAGAACGACAGTCCAGAGTGTATACCACACCACCAGGCATCCATTCCCTTAGATTTACATCCCCTCTAAAATTAGCTTCAGCAGACGAGAACCTTCTATTCGTATGGTTTCAGGTTATTTTTAGCTCTTTTGGAAAATTAATGTCGTTTCAGCAAATGCAATCTTTTGTTAATTATTTTTATACAATTAAAAGAACACATGACTCGTATACACTATATCACTACTTACGTCAAACACACATACATAACTACAAATAGGACTATTATGTACATAGTCAATACATTTGTTATTCATACATCGCCTAAATATCAGTGCCTACATTCATCACAGAGAGATCTAATACCGAACACTAGGTCTAATTGATCTAGAAGTCAACTACATTTTTAGATTTTCATTACCGTCATCACTATGAAAGTGTTTGGGGGGGGGGGGGGTTCATCCAACTCCAGTTTCTCTCTATATATTTTTGGCTCCGACACTACCCTCTTCTTTCATTAGCATCCATCAATGCCACAATGTCGACACTTGAAAAAAAACCTGGCCAGCAGAGACAATACAATGTGCGAGATCTGCTTGGATCCTTACCAGATTGAATCGAGACCAATGTCGTTCTAGATTGGTCTCGATTGAACAGTTGTTCAGACAGACCGATGGAGGTGAGTTTTCATGGGATGGCCCAGAATTTCAAAGTCGTCGACTCAACTTTATGGACAGAAACAAAGATGTTTTATCACCCCACCCCACCCTTATTTTTTTAAAACTTCTCTAATGTGTATGAATCAAAGAGTCAGTGTGCTAATTAACATATTGGGACCAATACCTTATTGTCAAATTAGTCTTATTTCCTTTTTCTTCTTTCTGCGCTAATTGTCTTATATATTACAGACGTTACTCTATCTCTCTCTCTGTCTCTCTCTCTCACTCTCTCTATCTCTCTCTCACTCTCTCTCTGTCCTCTATCTCTCTCTGTCTCTCTCTCACTCTCTCTCTCACTCTCTCTGTTTCTCTCTCTCTCTCTCACTCTCTCTGTCTCTCTCTCTCACTGTCTCTCTCTCTCTGTCTCTCTCTCTCTCACTCTCTCTGTCTCTCTCTTTCTCACTCTCTCTCTCTGTCTCTGCATCTAAACAAACAATGACGTAATTTTTCGTTCAGTACGTCAACATTGGACATAGACAGAGTCAAAGGAAATGTTGACAACTAGTGAATGTTTTAAGATCAGATATGAGTTAATGCATTTGGGGGCGGGGGGGGGGGGGGACTGGAGCGGTAGGCGTTAGAAGTAAGAATTTTCTTGTTGGTATTCACTAAGTTGATGTAGATGGTTTTAAAGCAAAAGTAGGTCAGCCAAACTTCTGTTGTTTGTTTTTTTTTTGTTACAAAGCTTCTATCAAATCAATCTGTCTTTCTGTCTGTCTGGTAAACATTTTGTACACGTTATTTGTCCAACTCGCAATGTCGGGTCAAGACACAAAAGAACAAGAGACTTATGGAAGCCTCCATCTACTGGCACCTTCGATATAGATATATGGGTCACGGAGGTCACGATCTACCTGCCTGAACAATCTTTTGTCTGTGAAAGATCCAGTCAGATGTGAATTTTTACATCCCTATTACGGATGGTTCGTAAACCAAGACGCTTGGATTGGAAGCGAGGCCAAACATAAAACCGGCCCCTTGAGGAACGGTGTAAGGATGGTGACATGTTTTCTGGGATTTTCTTCCATCCCCGCCAGTGCAATGGACTCGATCCTAAGGCAACCCAACGGTGAACCCAAATGTGTTTTGCTTCCCTATTGAATGAGAAGCGCCCCAAGTCTCGCGTCTTAAGGTGACCCCGCAATATAGAGAATCTTTTGTTACCGTCATACCATTGTTCTTTGTGGCCCTGATAAGATTGCAATGACACTCGCCCAGGGCCCGTGCACTGCTAAAGACGCTTCTGACTGACCTAATCGTCCACTCTTCAACAGCAATGCCTCAAGAAAAGTCTGGACCTGGACAGAAGAAAAGCGACTTAACAAAGAAAGGCAACAGAAGCAATACCTTGCCCAGTTTGAAACCGAACATTATGGACTCAAGTAGACCTCGCAAGCCACACGCAGAGCCAAACCTACAGCCCCCCCTACAGTAAGACAGGTGATATTCATCGCCTGCGACACACATTCTACAACAGAAATTAAAAACACAGACACACACACAAACAAAAAGACGCCCGAACAAGCTTCTGCGCGGTTGTTGTTTTTTTTTTGTTTTTTTTTTGGGGGGGGGAGGAGGTGTGATTGGGATGGTGGATGTGTTGTAATTACCATTTACCTCGAATTGTGTTTTTCTGTCTTCACTGCTGAGGTCGGCAATCTTACTGACTTGGTGGGCCGAAAAAAAAAAAGCTTTCGTTCAAAAAGAAAAAAACAATGGCATAACGTTATAGTCATGGTAAAAAAATGGTAATACTCTTCACTGCATACATTATTTTGTTTTCAAATCCGACTTTTTCTCTGACCTAACGCTTCAATTTTCTGAATCTCGTTCCTTACAACACTTTTTGCAAAGCTTCTATCAACTCACTCTGTCTGTCTGGTAAAAAGTTTCTACACGTCATTTCTCCTACACGTCATTTCTCCTACACCCAATCTCGAGTCAAGCTAAAATTGTGCACATTTATTTCTTTTACCTGACAACACAAGAATCAATTTAAAAAAAAAAAGCAATTGTATTACAAATGTGATCTACGCGTAAGCTTTTTTTTTTAAAGTATTTTTTGTTTGTTTTTCTTATGTTTTGTAATGATCATACCGTCAGCGTACTTAGTCGTATTTTATTTATGTGCGTACCGGTACACAAAAAAAATAATTTTAAAAAGGGATAATTTAACACCCCCCCCCCCCCCGAACAAAATCCTAGTTATGCCCAAGTATAAAAATTACAGTTTGGTGATGTCGATCAGATTTCGAAAAACATTGAAAGACAGTACTGTAGACTAGAATATTGGATCTTGTTTGAGAGATAGAATTACATTATATAAATATGTATAAATGTCACCAATTAATTCAAGCAGTCCAGCTAAAGATTTCTAGGTAAGACGTATGCGAATTGTTTCTGAACATCTCATTTATTCAAACTCTTTACTGAATACGTGCGGGAATTCCCACTGACGTGTGTTCAAAATTATAAGACGTAAGCCAAATTTAGATTATGTTTTGAAAAAAATTTAACTGTCAAACCAATTTTCTGGTTTGGCCAATTAGCAAGTATTTTTTTTTTGTCCATCGATTTACCGGTACAAAAGCTGTCACATTTCTGGGAAAATCGTAAGAGCCGTTTCGAAGATCCGTGTCTAGGTCCCCCCCCCCCCTGAAAAATATGCAAGCTGATAAGAGGAATTGTAAATAAAAAAAGTAAACAGATGTAGTCCTTTTTACACAACTTAGAATGTAGATCTAAATGTCAAGCTTACATTCTGTGAGTGCATAAATGTATGCAGTTACTGGTGTGTGCTGTTTTGTTTAAATATAATAATTTGATTTCATTCATTCACATAAGATGAAATAAGATAGGACTGGGAATCTCCATGTTCAATTCTTTCCTTCAATCAAACATCTTTTGATGTGGACTTCATTATAACCTATGTGTAACAAAAAAAAACAAACAAATTATTTAGTCAAATAATACATTTCAATATGTAGGCTAATGTGTATTTTTTTTATTCAAGCTAAATTCAACTTGAGAAAGTCGATAGTCAAATGATGTTATGTTTTACTTTAGCCTGTAGCATAAAATCCAAAATGAATAAGGTTACAAAAACAGTTTGTGTGGAAACACAAACTCAAAATCGGCCCCCGAAGTGGTCCACCCAGGCAGGAAAAAAGGCAGGTTTCAATATTTTCAGAAGAATATCGGTATTAAATTCTATCAGAAGTGGTCCACTCAGGCAGGTAAAAAGGAAAATGACAGATCTTGTGTGGTGCCCCAAAGGTCCAGCAGACCAAGGGATAGGTGAAAGTGAAGTTAGATGTGAACCTGGCCTAACTAATGTCATATAAGGAGTATCTGATTCATCTAATTATTTTGTAAAGGGTCAGTCTCTTATTCAAAGCCTCAAGAACAAATGCTATCGTATGATAATAAAATAAAAGTCCTTTCGTTTCGCCTCCAGTGGTACTGTAAATACTCTGCAGGTCACTACTACATTAATTGTTGTTTTAAATTATGCCGAACTTATTTGCATAGTAAATAGATTTTTTCTCTGTAAAAAAAGTGTTGTTTTTTTTTTGTAAATGTAGTATTTAGTATGACAGAACTTACATAACTTAGCAATATACTTGTAAATACATATATATATATAATCTAAAAGCATATGCATAAATGTGTTGAAAATATGGTAAAAAAAGCCTCCAGTGTTTGTTACTAATAATAGTAAATAGTTGTAAAAATGGTGTATTTTCATGAAAAAAAACTGCATAATTGATTTTAAAAAAAAAGATTTTATCGCTTTTTCTCTTCTAGTTTCTGAGACCTAAACGGGACGGACGGACAGACAGGCCACACAAAACTAATAGCGTCTTTTCCCCTTTCGGGGGCCGCTAAAAAAAAAAAAAGGCACCCAATTTAAATCTATTTTTATTGAATCGATTATCAACTATAAAATTAGACAATATCGAGATTTATATATCTAAATTCTAAAACCTTATTATATTGACTATATCTAGATTTTAGATCTACACCATTCGTCTCAAAAATTGTCAATACATTAACAATACAACGGTCACTTCGAGACCTGGATCTAAATTATCTTGTCTTATATAATGCTTCAAAAAAGATGATTACGTCTTACGCGACATGCATCATCTAGATATGATTTAGATCTTATTTTAATGGGGGGAAAACCCCCCACTAACTTCTAATTCTAGATCTAAAGAGCCACAAAGACTAGAATTAGGGCTTAAATAAAAACTAAGTGTATTTTATTTAACAAGTAAACACTACGCCTGCTGTACAAGAAAAAAGTTTAGCGCTTCATAAGAATCGCAAACGACCATCCGAACAAGGCTGCGATATATAGACTAGTTGGTAGATAAATCTATGTAGCGCCTGCAGCCTCGTTGAAGCAAGGTAGAAGACGCCATTTCTGTTAACATAATTTAAGCTTCGGAAAACCCAGGCTACTAGTTTTGCATGTTGGTCTAGAATCCGACTAGATCTATCGTCAAAATATAACTTTTGCTAACGATCGCTATCCTAATCATGTCGGTGTTGAAATAACTTTTTAAAACTAAAAGGGAATAATAGATACTCCTCCAATTGGCTTAGACTTTCGACCTAGTAGAAGATAAAATCCTTTTTCCCAGATCGCTGAGTTGGCCTAGGACTGACAATCATACGAGCTCCTGTCACGTGATCTCAAACCCACGCAGCAGGGAAGGCTTTGCAATTTATTATTGTTCAGCTTCGTCGAAGTGTTTTTCGGCAGCCATCAATACCGTCAGACATTTCGTCAGAAACAGACTATAGCTATAAATGTAAACCTCGTCTAGGCGCAAAAAGAAAAAAAAAAACACAACACTTCAATGACGCATAACCTAGCATATCAAATTAGGACAAAACAATGCGATAGCTGTAGCTTAGGCTAGGCTACTAGATATAGATTTAGAGATCTATTTTAGAATAATGATTCAGTCCAGAACTCTTAATTGATTGACTCGGCTAGGCAACAATAAAAAAAATGTCAGATTTTGTTATACAAAACGGGCGAGTGATCGACACGGCTCTTCAGATAAACGAAATCACAAACGTCTATGTCTCAGATGGTTGTATAGCAAGTATCGGCAACCCTCCAGACGGCTTTCGACAGTGGAGCTTAGTGAACGCCTCGGGTTGTATTGTAACACCAGGATTAATTGACATCCACGTCCATGCTTACGAATATGCCACACCCTTGGGAATAAATGTGGATCGGACGTGCTTAGCTAAGGGAGTAACTGCTGTAGTCGATGCAGGCAGTGCAGGTAAGAGGCATTTCAATCAAGGACAGATTCAACCTCCGCCACATTCCAGCGGAGATACGATTTAAAAATGGTACACAGGATATAATTAGATGCATAATGTCTGAAATAAACACCTACAGATCTAAAACAAGAACTGGGGTCATATATATATATATATATATATATATATATATATATATATATATATATAAAAACCAGGACAGGAACCATAACTTCAAAAATATACATATTTTGGTTTTCCCTAGATAAAGTTGTCCCCCATTATTAGCAATTCTTTGTATCACAAATTGGATAGTTTTTTAACACAAAAAGTAAAAGTTTTTTGGTTTTTTTTCTCTCTTTAGGTGCCTCAACTTTCCCAGGGCTAAGAAAGTTTATAGCTGAGAAAAGCAAAACAAGGGTCTACAGTTTTCTGCACATTGTCCAGCATGGGTTAGCCTCAGCAGGATGTGTTATGAAAGGTTAAACAATTAGACTAATTTTAAAGTTTATATATATAATATTTATTTTTCTTGTCTTTTTTTCAGGGTGTGTGCAAGTTTGTAATATAGGCCTCCTCTTGGTCCATTTGATGCTGAGAACATGACAATTCAATCACCATATCATTATCTGAAATCATGAATTAAATGTGATGGGATAAAATAGGCTTAAAACTAACTTGTTTGCTCAAATGTAAGAGCCAGGTTGGTGGAGGTTGGGATTTGAAATGAGATTTTGAGACTTAAGTTTAAAAGCTGTGTAACTAAAAAAAAATGTATTTAATATTAATTGTTTTATGGGTATCCATTAGTTGTTACAATGTAGGTTGAGAAAATTGCATGATGATCGTAGTTCAAACAATAACTGTGGTTATGGATGGTTGCCTGGTCATGTGATATGTGCTCTGGACTGTCATCTTGATGGTCCCAGGTTTGAACCCTGCCTGCAGCCATCCTCCGCTGTCCTGCTAGAGGTTTGGGCCAGTATGTAATAATCTTCAATTCAGAAGTAGCACCTGAAACATGTAAAACAAAACAATGACAAAGTCCTATAAGCTCTAAATGACATTGTGTTGTTATGTCCATCACATCAGTGTGGAGAGAAACAAAGAATTGTATAAACTTGTCACACAAAAATGTGAACATAAAAAAAAAAACAATCCATCCTCATAGAAACAATTAAACTTAAACAAGTTATTTAATATATAAACCTCAACTTAAGCACTTGGCTGTGAAACTAAAGGTCTTGGGTTCAATTCTTATAATTTGGGAATTCTGAGTCCATCTTGTGGCCATAGTGGTTGAGAAATAGTGTTTGGCTTCTTACCTAAGATGTTTTTATTTCAAATCCTGTTGGGGGGGTAAAATTTTAATAACATTCCTAATCCCACACCAGGAAAAGAAAACAGATGACTTTGTACTTTTAAAACACTGTGTCTGGCTGAAATGAGGAGGTCCTCAATACTGTGAAAAGATGATAGATGAGATAGTTTGATCATATTGCAAAACATAACTCACTGTCAAAAGTAATCGTTCAAGGTACGGTGGATGGAGCACCAAGAAAAAGTTGACCAAAGAAATTTGGCTGGACAACATGAAAGAATGGGCCGGCCTATCTCTTGATATTCTGCCATAGACAGTTGCCGACCAGGAAGAATGAAAGGATTTATTTAAGGCAACTGTCACAGCACACTACTAAGCAAAACAAGAGACATGCTGATGTTCATGATGAAACCAACACACTGTTGGGCACCTTACATTCATTGAATAAAGAAATCAGCACTGCTTTTTTCTGGCCATGACATCCTCATCTCCAACAGAAACATAAAATAAAATCTACCTAGCGCTAAAGGGTCTAAAATTATATCTTATCTTATAAAATATAGACATTACTTCAAAAAAGAAGGTGATTATGTCTTACGCAAGTCCCTAAATCAATCTAGTCATGCATGTTAATCAAGAAGTTAAATTCTGCCAAGTCATTGGTTGTCCTTGCATGGCTCAGGCAACCCATTCCATGCTCTAATAGCACTAGGGAAAAATGAGCTATTGTACAAATTTGTCCTAGCATTTGGGCATGGTATTACCTTTTGTTGGTCCTGGAGCTTAAATAAATTCTAAATCACCGGATATAGTCCCCTCCCAACCCCACTCAATGCAAAATGTGAGAAAAAATTGGAAGCGTTATTTATTATTTTAAATCATATTATTATTCAAGTATTTGCACATATATATATAGTTTTTCATAGCATCACTACACCAGTATTTTAGCAACAAAATATTTGTAATGCTAATTCACAACCTCAAGTAGCTAAATGGCTAACATGTCAGTCCCTCAGTACTCTTGCAAACACATGATCCAACATATGATGATGTTACATAGGGTTTTAGTTCTAAGTATAGGAGTTTTAGTTCTATCTGTATCAGAAAAAAGTATTTTGTTTCAGTGTTTTAAAACTGCTATTGACATAAATCTTTTTTCTAAAACAAGCAATAGAAACTCATCTGTCTCATTTATTTTCAGATAGTGGAGGCGAATGCGACTCCCTGAATGCCATCAGAGCAGACGAATGTATCCAGACGATCAATGAGAACAGAGATATGATTGTTGGCGTGAAGCTCAGACTAGGGACACCTATCTCAAACAATGGACAGAATGAGGAGGAAGCGTACAGGTGAAATCTTCTAGAATGTTGTACATCATTGCCAACTTAAAAACACTCGGTCATGCTAAGTTAGCAAGTAAAAGTAAAGTAGGTAGAAAGATCACAATGCCAAACTGCTTATTACTTGGGTGTGGTGACTGATAAGTAAATAGCTTGACTGCCCAAAGGTTGCAAGCCCAAATTTGGGTGGAAGCACTATGCCTTGGAAGTCCCCCTGAATTAAGTTTTTGTTATCTCAAGGGAGCATTGGAGATTCCTTTCTTTAGGCATTTATTCTGTGATGGACTAGAGTTTTAGAGGTTCCATTTATTAGGACCTATGTTCTACATTGGACTAGAGTTTTAGAGGTTCCATTCACTAGGACCTATGTTCTACATTGGATTAGAGTTTTGGAGGTTCCATTTACTAGGACCTATGTTCTACATTGGACTAGAGTTTTGGAGGTTCCATTCACTAGGACCTATGTTCTACATTGGACTAGAATTTTGGAGGTTCCATTCACTAGCATCTATGTTCTACATTGGACTAGAGTTTTGGAGGTTCCATTTAGTAGAGATGGTGTTTAGCCTCTTCCCTATTTTTCTAATTACATTCTTTTTTCCCCACTATGAACATTCCATTGTCTGGTTTATTTCCTCTATATGGAAGACTACTTAAGGCCACTAATGGCAAAACTAAATTATAATCTTCTAGAATGTTGTACATCATTGCCAACTTAAAAACACTCGGTCATGCTAAGTTAGCAAGTAAAAGTAAAGTAGGTAGAAAGATCACAATGCCAAACTGCTTATTACTTGGGTGTGGTGACTGATAAGTAAATAGCTTGACTGCCCAAAGGTTGCAAGCCCAAATTTGGGTGGAAGCACTATGCCTTGGAAGTCCCCCTGAATTAAGTTTTTGTTATCTCAAGGGAGCATTGGAGATTCCTTTCTTTAGGCATTTATTCTGTGATGGACTAGAGTTTTAGAGGTTCCATTTATTAGGACCTATGTTCTACATTGGACTAGAGTTTTAGAGGTTCCATTCACTAGGACCTATGTTCTACATTGGATTAGAGTTTTGGAGGTTCCATTTATTAGGACCTATGTTCTACATTGGACTAGAGTTTTGGAGGTTCCATTCACTAGGACCTATGTTCTACATTGGATTAGAGTTTTGGAGGTTCCATTTACTAGGACCTATGTTCTACATTGGACTAGAGTTTTGGAGGTTCCATTCACTAGGACCTATGTTCTACATTGGACTAGAGTTTTGGAGGTTCCATTCACTAGCATCTATGTTCTACATTGGACTAGAGTTTTGGAGGTTCCATTTAGTAGAGATGGTGTTTAGCCTCTTCCCTATTTTTCTAATTACATTCTTTTTTCCCCACTATGAACATTCCATTGTCTGGTTTATTTCCTCTATATGGAAGACTACTTAAGGCCACTAATGGCAAAACTAAATTATAATCTACTCTAAGAATAACTACATAAGAATTCTACCTTTCATTTTTTTTCTGAGAAAGTTTATCAGTTATAAGATTTTATAAAAACAAAATATCACAAGAATTTTATGCTTTACACAATTATTATCTATTTGACATTAAATTTTCTTTTTAAACTATTCTTATTCTCTAAGCCTTTTTATGTTTATTTCTAATTGTTCTGTGCTCAGACGTGCCCTCCAGGCATCCAGGACTTGCGGAGTACCACTCATGGTCCATCACAGCATGTCTTCTATTGGTCATGGAGATGTAGGTAGTACAATACTTTGGAATATAAATTAGTTACTGCTACTTACTGTACTGTATAGTATAGATATAATAGGGAAACTATGATGGTAGCTTAAATTGCTAACATCTAATATATTTAATGCAGTATGGCAGTGTTTTTTTGTGGATTTTTTTTTTCTTTTTCAATTTCTCTTGTATAGCATGTC
Organism: Biomphalaria glabrata; assembly: GCF_947242115.1. NCBI lineage: Eukaryota > Metazoa > Mollusca > Gastropoda > Planorbidae > Biomphalaria > Biomphalaria glabrata. The sequence goes on from NC_074723.1 coordinate 5,135,118, forward strand.
TTTTAGGCTATAACATATTATATACTCAGTGCATTATGGTTTAATCTGTTTTGTAGACAGTGGAGAGGTTATTTAGGAGAAAAGTTTTCATGCTGATCACTAAGTAATCACAAGTCAGTTTAAATTTGGTCTACATAGGTATTCAAACTCAAACCCACTTGTCAGGGGCGTAGCTAGGAATTTTCCATCATTTGGGAGTCCGTGGGGCTTAACCTCTTTGGGGGCCCCTGTATTTTGCGTAATATTTAATGTAAAAAAACACTCCTTTGTGGGCCCAGGGGGATTTTCACATTTTTCCCTATCTTATCTTATAAAATACAGACATTGCTTCATAAAAGAAGATGATTACATCCTACGCATCATGCATCTAGTCATGCATGTTAACCAATGTTAAATTCTGCCAAGTCATTGGTTTTCCTGGCTGACTCAGGCAACTTATGTCCATGCTCTAATAGCACTAGGAAAGAAGGAGCATTCGTACAAATTTTGTCCAAGCATATTGAAAAAGGAATATGTATTTTAGGATAGGTCTGATATGAGCTGCCACACATTATGCTAAAGTTTAGGCTTAATTGAGAATAAAGTATCATTGTTTAGTGACATAGGCCCTCATTCTAAAAAGGCCACATTTGTTATATTTCTGTCTATCTCTCACTAATTACCATGGTGTTAATAAATGAGCAGGTAAGCTGAGCTGTCCAGGAGATCTGAGGGCAGGTGATATTTACACCCATTGTTTTCACGGCCACAGCTGTTCCATTGTGGATGACACAGGTGCCATAAGCAAACATTGCCTTGAAGCCAAAACAAGAGGAGTCTTGTTTGATATAGGTCACGGACAAGGTAAATCATACTAGAGCAAGCTTATGCTGAGTGTGTGTGGAGAAATGTCCTTTAGAATGAGATGGGGAAAAGGGGTATTCTCAGTAACCTTTAACCCCACACCATATGATGTAGGCCTCCAGCAATTAACATCTAGTTAAGTGGGAGTATAGCTCTATTATTTTTTTCAACATTGTTACTGCTAATTAAATTGGGATTTTTCTGTTGGTCTGTGATTAGGTTAACCATATTGTTCCTTCTATTGGAAAAAAAAAAGAATTAGTGTGTCAGAAAGATTGGCTAGACCTAATGGGAAAGTTAACTTCAAAACATTACAATCAGAAACATTTAAAGGTGTTAGCCTAAAAAAGGTTTTTACATTTCTTCACAAAGTGGTTAAAACTGAAAATTTAATTAAAAATTTTGGAATGAACAACATTAATGCTATTAAAAATATTTGCCTAGAGAACACAGTATGTACCTGGTATCAAGCTTCACTTGTATGGGAGAGAAAAAATTTGATAAGAACTTAAAGATCTTTACAAAAATAGAAGGCTACTTGAGCTTAAAACTTACTGGTAAATGTTAAAAATGATTGCAAGCTAGGTTCATCAAAACTCAGAAACACGTTGCACACAAGTTGATTAGGAGCAGTTAGTGAAAGATTTAAGGAAGATAATTTGGTTGTTTGTAGTGTAGATCATGAAATTAGTGCGACCAAACAAACCAGACATCAGCAGAGTTACACCACTATTCACTTCCTTCTGTGAAAGAATGATCATTCTCCCCCTTTCAATAATAAGTCAAGGAAAAATTAAAGAATAGAATGTGCTGAATTAAATATTAGCTGAGCAATTAAAATCTTCTGCTAGACATTGGTAAGGTACATTTTAGAGACAACAAATATTTATAAGATTGACATGAAACCCAGTGACCTTAAGAACATAAAGGTTATCCTTCGGATAGGTTGCCAGTTTGCCCATTTTATTTCTCTCCATTTTTTCATAGGGATTACTTAGAGAACTTTGGGAAAATATCATTTGTCACACTTCCCTAGCAAGACATGGTGAGTGAATGCTTGGGAACTGGCTAAATACTTGGTATAGATAAATATTTTTTATAAATGTGAATTCAACCAACTTTAATGGGTTGATAACATAATGACTGCTATGCAGAGTTAAGGTATTTGACTTTACTGCTGGACGCGTTGGATTTGTTATTAATCATTGATAATCTTCTGTTTCCAGCTGCAACAATAGTTGCATTTTTTAAATACAAAATTCATAAGTTTGGTATAAAGATATCCAAAATATTTTGAAAATGTCATCGATTAAACTATCGTGATTCTATGCTTCTGTTTTTTTCAGGTTCCTTCATGTGGTCTGTTGCAGAGAAATGTATTGCTGGGGGTTTCCTACCAGACACAATTAGCACTGACCTACATTCAGGAGACATTCATGGTCCAGCCTATGACCTACTTTGTGTAATGAGCAAACTGCTGCATGTTGGGATGGGCTTGGAGCAAGTGATAGCTGCAGTTACCTCAACTCCTGCTAGGGCTATAGGTCAAGTCTTACATTTACTTTTGATAGAATATATACCAATAGTCAGTGCTTTTTTTGTGATGGTACGCACCAGTACAGCATACTGGCACCTTTTTCAATATGGGGAAAAAATTATTACTTTTCTTGTATTTTAACATTTATTATTAATTTATTAGTAGTTAATAGTTAGGCAATCCATCACTGAGTAACTTTTTTTTTTTTATTACAAAAAAAGCACTACCAGTAGTAATGGTTTTATGCTCTATTGTTGGTATACAGTCGAGTATGGTAATTCAGAACTCATCCAAACATGATTGTTTTTGTTTTAATAACCAGCTGGATTTTTTTTTTGTATAATAGGATTTGTTTTGGAAGTTTAGGATTTGGTCCAAATAAGCATCATGGTGGATTAACCGGATTTGACTGTAGAGTTCAATGTAGCACTTTTACAATGTTTTCTAGAGTCTAATCTGAGATAAGGGTGGCATATTAAAATAGGCGCATATGTTTAAGTGCCGGGTTAAACAACTTAAAGATTGAAGGCCTGATAAAGAATTTGATTTATTTGAAGTAATAACAACTTAAAGATTGAAGGCCTGATAAAGAATTTGATTTATTTGAAGTAATAACAACTTAAAGATTGAAGGCCTGATAAAGAATTTGATTTTCTTGACCACTTCATCATTTCAAAAATATATTGACTCCATTTTTCTGTGTCTTTGTTCACAAATACAGGCAAAGAAAAAGAGATTGGTAGTCTAGGTGTCGGTATGAATGCTGACATAACAATATTAAAGATAGAGGATGTTCTGGAGCCACTAGAAGATTGTGCGGGTGAGATACGGACCATTCGCAAGGCATTTACTCCCGTTGCTGTCTATGTTGGCGGTCAAGAATTTCCTGTATCATCAAATAGGGCCTGGCCCAATACCACCAGTCAAGAAATTTGCTACAATAGAATGGTGCAGATGAAGGCAGATGCGCAAAACTTAGTTTAAGGCAAATATAGTGTTAATTAAATGTATAGTCTTGGATTTTTAAAGTGCTTTTCTCATTTTTCTTATTATGAAATTCATCAATCAAATCATCAATGTCAATATAATTTAAAACCTAATTTTCTGTATTTATAAATCTACATAGGCAATCAGTTGTTATGCTGGCCACATGACACTTTCTTTAAAAATGAGCCAAAGAAACAGATGACCTTTACATCATCTGATCCATAGATTGCAAAGTCTGAAAGTGGGTACATTACTAACTTTTAAATTTTATTGTAAATTAAGTGATTCAAAAACTGTACACTTCATTAGTTCATGGGACGACAGGCATTGGCATATTGGATAGTCGCCTGGCCGTGTGGTATGCGCACTGGACTTGTCATTCGGTTTTCTTCATGGTCCCTGGTTCATACTCTGTCTGCTGCCATCCTGCAGGAGGTTTGGACTCTGAGATTATCTGAAGGAACATTAGACACAAGAAACATTTTATCCAAATTTTTCATTAATTGAATATAAACTGTATAGAAAGTAATCATCTTCTTTTTTGAAGTAATGTCTGTATTATATAAGATAAAGTAAGATAGAAATTTAAGTGTTAGTGTGAATACAATTTTTTTAATGTTGAAAATACAATTTATGTGAAAGTTTGGTTCATATCTTATGTCAAAGAAGCTTATTTTAATGAAAGTCGCACAATTTTTAACTTACTGAATACAATAATGTGAATTATAGCCAAATACTTTTGAGTAGGTATGTGATTTCAATCAAATGAATGAATACAAAATCAATTGAATGGGATGTCTATAGTGCAACAATAAATTTTTCTTTCAAATTGTGACTTGTCTTTCTTTCAAATATTTTAATAAAGTCACTATAAGATTAGATTAGAGACTTGTATTGAAGTTTGCCCTTAGAATTCCGGAAAAAATGCAAAAGTTTTGACATTAATTTGTTCAGATCTGCTATACCAGTATATAAAATTTTTCTGAACCACATGCCCACATTTCATATCATCAAACTCAGTGATAGAGCTTGAAATCTTTTTCCAAAGTTACGGTTAGGGCTAAAAAATAAAGGCCTTGAAAAACAAAATAGGATTATGTATCAAATGTTTCTATACATGTCAATAGCAAGCCAACCTGTCTAATGGGAATTTAAAATGAACACAAGACTCTGTTTCCTTCTCTCTGCAACTAGAGTCAAAATTGGGCCTGCAATGTGTGTAAAAATCATAAAATTGTTGCAACTTCTGAATTTCAACTGCTACATTTTTTTTTTGAGAATTGAACTTGAAAGTGTTAATAGACAATCAATTCTAGAGCATTGTATAAACAACAATTATCAGTACAACATAAGATCTTAAAAATTCTCATTAAGTTTAGTCAAGTTTTAATAGAAAGTTGGAAGCTCCTGATGATCTGAAATGATCTGGTACACTTTTCACATTTTTTTAAAGGTCCACTGTAATTGTGCTGCAAGAGGTGTACTGGCCAAAACTGATCCATGAATCAGATACATTTTGCTTTGAGTGCATGGTTTATGAATTTTAGTTTTCTTATGAAGATGTGACTACTGAAAAGTGCTAACAGTAGGTTTGAGCCAGTAGAGTGATACTGGTATGTTGAAAATATTTAATTTGTATTTTGTATATCTCTACGCTGAAATAGAATGCCTGCAGACACTTGTAAGAAACAATTAAGTTTTGTGTATAGAAGATTTCAAGCTTTTATTTAAATGTGTGTGAGTGTTAACTAATAGGTCCATAGGGTAGGCTGGATTAACATCAACATGCTTTAATAAATAAATGTAATAAAAAACTGTTTAGCCGACTTTCAACATGCTTTGTGCATATAGATCTAGCTATTCATGCTAAGGCTGTGAATTATGTATTCATCTTCACCTATCAGTAGTCCGTTTAAATCTATCTCCATTCCTCTCTGTCTTTTGCCTTTTATAGAATCTTTTTTGATGACAGACTCGTCCATTATTTTATTTTGTTTTCCCATTGCTTTGTCTCTTTTTCCTGGCTCTGTTCCCTATAGGTAGGTCTTTGTGAGCACTGAGGACCTTGTGATAAGAGTTTACTTTTTTTTTTACAGTAGTTAGCAGGTCATTTTGGCTCCAATTAAGGACTTTTTCTAATTTCTTCATTTGTGATGCAGTCTTTGTAATTGATACCTAGTATCTTTCTGTAGCATCTAAATTCCATGGCTAGATCCTCCTCTCTAGATCTGCAGTGTCCAAGATTCACAAACTTAGTCTGATTTTAGTGTCAAGAGGGCCTTTGTCTTTCCAAAATTTTGAATTATTACCCAAAAAGTAAAGTAGCTTAGGAGAAATATTCCTCAAATTAATTGAAGCACAAAATGGCCTAAATAGTGCCCAACAAGTGATTTCTCTCCCTTGTACATTACCAAACAAAATAATTAATTTTCAATACGGGTAGTTAATAGACTATTTTTTTTTGTTTTTTTTTAAATTGATTCTTGTTTTGTCAGGTACAAGAAAATAATTGTGCAAGATTTCATCTTAATCCAATAACACAAACTTTTTACCAGAAAGACAGGTGAGTTGATATAAGCTTTATTAATAAGAAAGCTGTGGGGAGTATTTAATTATAAACATTTTTTTGGTCACCAGCTAGCTTCAAGAATATAAATCTATCACAACCCTTTTTTTTGTGTAAGTTTGGAAAGTTCCTTCACAAATGAAGATTATTATGTCCTGGCCCAAACCTTCTTCAGGATGGCAGGGGAGGGTAGTGGACAGGGCTCATAGTCAAAACAAATATCATGACAGTCTGAAGCACAAAGCACATAACCAGCAGCTGTAGGAACATGTTATCAATATCATTGAGCTGTGGGAATACAACAGTCAAACATTAACCCATGACTGAGCTTGTCCAATGCAATCTTTATTATTAAATGTAACAAAGAAATGCATGTGTTCGTCACATCATTAGGAGACACAAACAGAAACATTTCTAAAGATTTAATAGACATCTAACAAAACTTAAATAATAATAATAATTTTGTATTATCCTTGAGGATCTTTGTCTTACAATTATGCATCACACTTAATACTACTTATAAGCAGACAAAACATAATTTCAAACCAGTTTCTCTTGTACATTACATGTGAAGTACTAACTGCATGCCACTACTACGCAGTGCCATCTGGATGTATCGGCCTTTCGATTTCATATCATGATGGGATGTGCAGTTCCTGGTGGTATAATCGACCATTAGGACAAAAGTGCTCTTAGAGTCCCACTCTAGGAACTCAACAAATTCTTTTTAATACATTTGAGCATCTTGTATTATTTTTTACAAATCTAAATACTATGCTGCTGTCTGAAACATTTTCTTATTTGCTCCTCAATCAGTCTTATAAAGTTGGTAGGAACAGAAGTTGGCGAATGAGGATTTTCCCAAAAAGTTTACTGGAAATGATTTAGAACTTATTTCTACTATAACATGAATATCAATCTTGTAGACTTGAATGGCATTCAAATGATATGTGGACTCACTGGGATGTGTGTTTAAGTCAACAATAACAATAAAACTGTTGGGTCCCTTGAATATTAAATAATGTCAGATCTAGAGTTGCACGATAAGGTATAACAAATAAACATATGCATTATAAATGCAAAACTAGGGTATTTGTACAATTTTTAGCCAATACCAAAAAAACAGCAAACACCTTACCAAAGTACCATTAGCTGGAATGTATAAAGGAGTCTTTACAATAATTGAACACCTTCATATCTCAACCAAATAAAATGGACACACAATTCTAATACAATGTAAAAATAAATATGCCTATAATTAGACACTTATTAATGACTTTTGAGTTGAGCATCACTAATCTAAGCTTCTCCACTTCTCATTTTGTGCATGACATCACTCAACATCTGGTTACACAATGCAGCGTAAGGGTTCATGGATGCTAAGACCTGTTTACAGAACCTACTGCCAAGCTCAGACGCTCTTGTGAAGTCTGCTTTAGCTCCCTCTTCATCCCCTGAAATATACAAAGCAACAGAACAACAATGTATATATAGGCTTTAATTGTTGTAGAAAATTATTCAACATGTCTGATACTAACAATGAAACAATTATATTTCTATATATTTGGGAAAGTGTTATAATCAGTGTAGACTTTGCAATAACACTACTGCAACATTTCAGATGTATTTACTTTGCATTGTACAATGGACAATATTTTATGTAGACACTATTAACATAAGTACTGTAGCCTTTCATGTAAGAATGTGAGAATTTAAAACAAAATACAATAGGCTTCTCTGCAATTCCTTTTTTTAAAAAAAAACATTTTGCTTTATCTAGCAAAGCTCACATAGCGGAATATAAAGGTCACTATCATGAGCAATGTTCTTGTATCTAGGTGAAAAGTATTTTCAACATTCTCTGCTGTCACCCGTTGCCTGTGAGTGACATGAAGTTCAGAATCTCTGACACAAAACTGGATAGCTATGTTGTCTTGTTTAACAGGATATATTTATTTACTCTTCCACTATAATCATATCCAAATTTATGCAGCTTAAAGCCACTTGGTTTCTGAACCTAATTAAATTTCAAACTTTTAAGAACACAACAAAACCATTATGATGTAGCAAATAGAAAGATTATTCGAAGAAACTTTTATTGTTGATAGAATCAATAGCCGAGGCTAAAATTAAGTATCAACACACTTCCAATGTTTCCAGAAACAGACAGGGTACATTAAAATTGTTTTATTAACATCAGTAACTCCAGTATTTACCTTCTTTCTTTCTAATAAGACCTCGCTGAGTAAATGCTTGACATGCAACACTTCCTTCACCATTACTTAACTCTAAGGCTTTGTTTAAATCTGTCTTGGCACCTAGCAAAGATGAAAAAAAAAAGATATCCAATGAAACAGTTTTAAAATAAACAATTTTCTTATAATTAATCTAAAGACAATACACTTTTAAATAGCTTTGACATTAAACTTGAATTATGAAACTATTTTATGCATGCAAGGCATCAGAACTACTATTAACAAGGCAAACATACAATGCATATTTTTAGACCACTGAGTTGATTTGGAAAGTTATCAGTTAGAATATGATCTTGCTAAAAAACAAATTATACTGTCTTACCCAAATTTATTTATTTATTTATTTTGGCCTAGTAAAATTGTTAACCTGGCCAAGTAAAGTGAAATAAAAAAAAATGTAGAACGGTTGTGGAACAAAATAAAAAAAAAAAGAAAACACATTTTCATTACAAATTACCTTCAATATCACCTTTCAGTCTCAGTGCCTGGGCTCTGTTGTTGTAGGGTGAAGGCCACAATGGAGCAACAGTCATAGCTTCTGTAAAAAACTCAATAGCAACGTCTATGTTGCCTGTTTCAGCAGATTTCACACCAGCTACTTCCAAAAGTTTGGCTGCTTTCACTTCTTCACTTTCTACTCCTTCTTCTAGAATAAAAAGTAAAATTGTTGAACTTCAGATAATTATAGTCAAAACATTCAAACCATGGATATGTTAAAAAAACATCTTTCTGATCCAAGGCACTTTGCAATCATACCATCCCAGCAGTCAATGGTCACATGCTCCATCCTCACCTCACCCATCTTCAACATGTAGACTGTAGTGGTACTGTATTTATGACAATATTATTTTATATTATTCAATATCATCAATAAAATATGTAGTCCTCTTGTTTTTGTTAAAATAAAATATGAATAAATTAATTATGATTGAGTGTTGAGAGATAGAAGAATCATAACATTATCATTAACATATATATATACATTAAGTGACAAATGACTATTATTTATTATTATGACTAGATTACTTACTTTATAACTTTATACAGCAATCACTGAATCAGCAATGTCAGCAGTGAGTTAATATTAAGTTATTAACACATTAATTAAATATTATTAACTGATAAACTAATTAGATCTAACAGCTATGGCTATGTATACTACTAGTACTCACTGTAGTAGTACTACTAGGCTAGATACTTATTAAATAGAATCAAAAGTTAGAGTACTTGGTTAGAGTCTTAACTTGTCTTAAGTCTATTTAATTATCGTCCATTTTATTTATTATTTAAAGTTACTACGTACGTTACTAATTTATTACTTATTTACTAACTCAATGAGTTGAATGAAATGAGTAACTGTACTAACTCACTGTGACTGTTGGCGTTGTGTTGTCAGTGTTGTCACTGTTACTGTTGTGAATGTACTGTTACAGTTGAGTTAGTTTATGATTATCATGATGGTTATGACTAACACTAAGTTATGACTTTATGAGACTTATGACTTATGTCATGTCACTTAAAATAGAGCCAGCTGTATTTACGTTTGTCGGATATTTTATAAATATATGCATTATCATATTCGAGGTTTAGATCTACCTAATTTCTTGTTTTCATTATCATCTTCTTCAACAAATGGTAAACTTGGGTTTAAGATTTGATTTAATATTTCTTGGTCATGTTTTGGAAGTCTTATGTTCTCAGAAGCCATTTCTGACAATGTGACTAAAAAAGCCAATGGTAGCTTCTGGTTTAGCCGACGCCCACAGACCTAACCTATATATCAATTTTAAAAATAAATCGAAAACTGCGCTAGCACTACTACAGTCACTATATTTCTTGAGCGCAGCAAAGGTTTTGGTGTTGATCCCCCCCCCTTTTTTTCTTGAAACTGTCAGGTAGAGTTGAGCCTTCAGCTCTTGGAACTCTAAGCCAGCAAAAGTGAACAAGAGCTCCCTCTCACTGGCCTGGAAGATAACAGTGTACACTGTTCTGTCTGACGGGTCTGTCAGACTAGCGGCAAGAGGCCGCATACACTAAAACCCCCGCCATTTTCCTTTTTCTATACCAGGCTAACCGTGCGGGACACGCCATTTATGTAACGGCCCCTTGAGGAACGGCGCCTGGATTGTGACAAGGTTGTGGGAGCTTTTTTACAACTCCGCACAGTGAAATGAGGATGCTCTCGCACCCCCTTAGGCACCCCCACGGGAGTCTTGTTTTGCTACCCTTTAGCCTAATCGTTTCCTCCTACGATCGTTTCCACCAGGGCGCCACTATGAGGCAGGGTAGCATGCCCGGGACCTCCCCCCCCCCCCAAAAAAAAAGTCACCAAATTAGATGAGCGCAGTCAAGGGACTTATAATACCGTAGTTTATTGGCGAGGTAATGCACAAGTGACGTCATGTTTTCTGTGCCACAAAGTTATCTATAACATCATCTATTATATAAATCTAGATCAATGCTGTCTAGTACGGGTATTTTTTGAATTCACGTGAATTTCAAGGTTACATGGCAGTGACGTAATAACTAATGTGAAACAATTTTTTAAGACATTCAGTTGGGGGCCAAATTTTAGTGGGGGCCGGGGGGGGCGTTCAAAATTGGACCCTCCCTCTCCCACCCTAGCTAAGCCACTGTCTACCCTTTCCATTCCACGTAATGGAATGAAGGAGTCTTTAAAGGCAACGGGACACACATTTGAGACAAAGAAAAGCCCTTATTAAAGACAGGCACAGAAGACGAAAAGAATATTTAAATAAACCGCAGGCAGACATCAGCTTTGCCTGCGTGAGATGCCGAAAACTATGCAGGTTGCAACTGGGGTTGGGTGATCATGTGAAACATTGCACTCACCCTTAATCTTTGGTATCGAAGACATTGCCATTAAAACACTATGGAGAGGAGTCTACTAAGTTCATCCAGATTTGATGTAATGGGTGCTAATTGTTTTCTAGGATTTAAAATAGTTAGACGGTAGCTATTCTTGAGTGATGTAGGATGCTTTTTGAATTTGTCTATTCAGTATTTTAGTCGATGTCTTTGTGGCTATGAGGTATTACCATACCAGCAAGTGATGGCGAAGATAGTCAAGCAAGTGATGGCGAAGATAGTCAGACTACTGACGGTAGCTGTATACTAAAAGGTTTAATAATTGTATTTGTCAATTTTAAAATTTTCCAAGCTTCCTAAGATAGAAGGGTCAGTGTCTAAAAGGTCATATTTTAACTAAGTTAGGTGAGAGAAAATTATTCTCAAACCATTTTATACATCATGATCTACTTGATTTTCCTTCTAATAATTGTTTATTGAGGTTAAGTTTCAAAAACAAGGTTTTAAATGAATTCATATGCTTTGGTATGATGACTTCAGGTGGGATTCGCTCTCTTCCCCAAGATTTTCAAAATAAATTTCTCTCTTGGCCAGGCACTGTTGTTTTAAAAAGAAAACAAGCAAAATAATTTTTTTTTAAAAAAAAGCTTATCTAAAGGGAAGAACTCTGCTCTTAAAACTATATCTATCAATAATGTTCTTGTTATTTCCCTTATTCGATATCAAGCAAAATAATAAATTACCAATAATTAATTGACTAATTTACTTTTTTTAAAAATGATTCGTGTTAAGTTAGGTACAACAGATGATTGTTCAAAGTATTAATTTGATCAGAGAATGTGAGGGAGAAATAGCGTTAACAATTATTTAAAGGGACTAAACCCAACAAATTTAGCCACATAATTATTAAGTAATTATTTTCCATTGTAAGTATCAAAAAGAATAACTAATTACCAGTAATTCATTGACTAATTGGTTACTTTTTTTTTATTGATTCATATCTTGTCTATGCGAATGAATAATTGTGCGAAGTTTCAACTGGAACGAGAATGGGTTTGGGAGAAACAATGTGTATACACTTTTTACCAGACAGACAGAATGAGTGAGTTGATATCAGCTTTGTAAAAAAAAATTTTAAAAAATGTTCTAGATGCTTTACTTAATACTTCAGACATCATTTACGTAGATAGAAAATATTATGAAATAAAAAAAAAATTGCAGATGGCTAGTTGGACACAATTTTTAATATAAACTTTTCTATTTGGTCCGTACGGTAAAAAAGCTAACTACCACAATCGTTTTTATGTACAATAGTGTAACACTCTTTCACAGACACTTCTATTCAGAGAAGTAAACAGCAACACAGCTGATTAACAAAGAAAAAAAAATGTAGAATAATTATCAATTATATTCAATACTTGTACATACCGGTACATATATTAGTTCACAGCCAACAACACGATGACATAAAATTGCAGATACTGGTATGCAAAACACTGGTAAAAGATAAAAACTATTGTGATTTCTTCAACATTGTGCCTGTTTTTAAATAAAACTTAACACTATTAAAGCTTCTCTAAGTAGGGTCCTCCGCATCACTCTTAAACAGAATAGACTGGAAATTATTTAAGGTAAAGGCACATTCCTCGTCCCATATGCTAGGACAAATTTGTACAAATACTCCTTCTTCCCTAGTGCTATTAGAGCATGGAAGGGGTTGCCTGAGCTAGCCAGGAAAACCAGTGACTTGGCAGAATTTTAAGTCATTGGTTAATATGCATGACTGAATGCATGACGCGTAGGACGTAATCATCTTCTTTTTTGAAGTAACGTCTGTATTATATAAAAAGATAAGCATTCTTATATCCAGGGAGTGACTTTATGCTTGATAGCAGTTATCCGCCTCTTAGGTTCTCACTATTTCTGTTATCTCCCATTGTTCATAAACACATACACACTATCTACATGCTCTGAGACATTTATTTTCCTCAATTGCAGAGCAATCATAAAAAAACAACATATTTACAACTGTATGGTCAAAGGATCTTGAGATTAGGTTTTATAAGCAGAATGAAATTAGAATTAGCCGAATATTAAAATTAGGCAATCATCAGGTTAATATTGAAACTAGAAAATCATCAGGTTAATATTGAAACTAGAGACATATAAGGTAAATATTGAAACTAGAAAATCCTCAGGTTAATATTGAAACTAGAAAATCATCAGGTTAATATTAAAACTAGAAAATCATCAGGTTAACATTGAAACTAGAAAATCATCAGGTTAATATTGAAACTAGAAAATCCCCAGAGGTTAATATTGAAACTAGAAAATCCCCAGAGGTTAATATTGAAACTAGAAAATCCCCAGGTTAACATTGAAACTAGAAAATCATCAGGTTAATATTGAAACTAGAGACATGCTAGGTCCACATTGCAAACAAAGCCTAAGAATTATTCAGGCGATACATTTAATAAGAAACTTTGAAAAATGCAAAGATTTAAATTGTAAAAAATGTATAGAAGTGTGTTCACAACACAATTTCAGGGTGTGCACATATAATAATTGATCAGAGACCTCCAGTTATCTTTGATTATACAAACTTGATTAAATGTTATCCAAACTAAAATATTAATATTAATACAAGAAAAAAACACAAATAGTAATACATCTGTGGTCTGAACCATACAATGTGTAAATGATCAACTAACAAAATAACCAAATGCATCACATCAAACATATTATAGATTAGAACAAAAAAAATATTTAACTCATGAATATAAGTCATGTATATGCATAGCTAAGAGTTGGCTGTAAAGTTGACAATAACAATTTGTTTTTTAAAATTTAATTGGCCATTGTTTTTTTTATGGTACATAATGTTAGCCTGCTGCCCTGTAAGATAGATTTACAGTTTGTTTGTTTTTCAATAGTCCATCTCATTATTACTACTTAAAGGCAAAACATTTACTTTTAGATGTTTAACTCCCAGAGGACTAGTATAGTGCACTTAACTCATTCATAGTGCACTTTTCTCTCTAATTGTCATAAGAGTTGGGTCTATGACTCTTAGAACTCTAGGTCTATGAAAGCTTGCCTCCATGTGCCTGTCTGAACAAACTTCTGTCTCAGAAAGATGGGTAGATGTAAATTATTGCATCCCTATTATCAATGGATCATAATCCAAGGTGCTCAGATTAGAAGCAAGGCCAATGGCCGAGCACATCAGGGAAACACCCCCCCCCCTTTTTTTCATTCTCTGTTCCACATCAGTAGTGCAGGGGTCCGCAATAAGAACGGTCCTTTGAGGAATGGTGTGAGGATAGTGCCATGCCTGTTGGGACTTTCTTCCATCCCCACCAGTGCAATGGACTCAGTCCTTAGGCACCCCAACAGGTTTTTTTTTTGCTCCCTTATGGGCCTAATCATCTCCTCTAACGACCGTTTCCACCCAAGCACCAGGCTGAGAAGCATTGGTTCGTAGTGTATTTTAATCATTTCAGTAATAACAGCAATGGGGTCAAAAGGGCTAAGAAGTAAAAATAAATAAAATCTAATGTTATTATTGGTAGTGTTACTGTGTAAGGGTGCTCAAATTAAATAAAATAAAGTCATTGGTATCTTTTGCATAAACCAATGGCATGTTTGTTTGTATCTCAAGTTTCTATTGAAGTGTCAATAATTACAGCCTAATTGCTTTGCTGACATTATGTGATAATAACCAGAATTTTTTTTCTTAGGATACTGAAAATATTTTCAAATAATCTGTTTTAATCGAACAATGTCTCTTGATTTGCTGGCACTTTTGTTTCCTATCCTATGAATTAAATGAAAAGTTTAAGTAATTTAATTTAGAAAAATAAATATGATTGATAAGACCATTAGTTTTTACCCTTCCGATTTTCTACAAAAAAGTTGAGCAGTTAAAAAAAAAAGAAAAAAGTAGAAATGTTCATTCAACTGATATCCCATTTTTTACATTTAGGATAGAGAAAAAAAATAATATAAAGAATATGGTGCTTACAAGAAAAAAAAAGGAAAACAAAGAACTAGCACAATTTAAATCTCTCATTAAACATAGACTACTGATCAATAATTTTGATCCTAATTTTAAATCCTAATTTTTTCTAATCATCAAGTCAAAGAATATTTATATAGTGTTAATAAAACTATACAACCTTGAATATGATAAGTAATGTAAATAAAAGCATTAACGTCAACAAACACTGTGGCTTGCAATGAACTAAGAATAAACATATAACAATCAAAAGCTGTTATAACACTAACAGAACTGAAATTTTAACATAATAATCAAATACTGTTTGCCAGGAGAAAAGATTTTTAATTAAAAACTTTTATTTTCTTTAAAAAAAATTTTTTAAATAATATGTCAGAAAATAAATATTTTAAAATATGGTTTAAAAAATTAAACATTTCTAAAAATAAAATAATTATTTAAAAAGTATTAAAAAAATTAAAAATTGAATATTTATATATAGTCCAAAATGACAGCCTGCAAAACTCTCAACTGCTGAAAGCTTCATTACAAAAAACTAGCTTTTAAGCTGCCATACACTATCAAATATCCCCTTTCCAATTAAATTTGCAGAAAAATCAATTAGAAATATAGAGGCTTCATTAAGTTGTACCTTGTTAGTAAGTTCAAACAATGACAAATAAATAAACAGAAAAATGTACAGAGCTGTTTCAGTCATTATTACACAATGTCTACAGTCATTTTATGGTAGATCTAACAAGTTATCTTGACTGTAAGCCTCTTCTGTCACCTGGAATATAACAGTCAGTTCATGTGCTAAATCACTGATTCCCTGCATGCCTCTTTCATTGTCTTCAACTCCCATTTTTTTCAGGAGATCCAACCTGGACGGAAGCATATACATGGCTACATGGACAGCCTTCTTGACTAGCCAGGGATGATGCCTGGCCAAAGTGTCGTCGTAAGCTTTCATGGCAGCAGATGAAAATTTTACAGTATTGTCTGTTTCTTTGAGTTTCAACAGAAAGGCTGCGATAAACTCCAATGCTCTGTGTAGGCGAAGGAGTGTTCTAGCACCTGATGGCTTCTTGGTGTTTTTTGCTGTGCCTTGCTCGACTTCGTATTCAAGCAACGACTGAATGGTTTTGTATTTCTCTGCAACATCAGATTTGCGGTAGTCTCTTAAGATGTTGATCTTTTCTTCCACATCTGAGGTTACAAAGCTAAATATTGTACCAAATAGGCGGAACAACCTGAAACAAATAATGTTTGAAAACAAAACGTTAAATTATATGTTGACATTTTTTTTTTGAGCCTAATCTAAATTGCCTATCTTTTTTTTAAATAACTTTTAAAACATGGTGGCTGAGTGCTTAACCGCTCACCCTCAGTACAAAATGCTTTAAGTATAAATCCCTAAGACTTTTTATACAGGATTGTATGACATCACAGAATCCACCCAGTATTTGGGAAAAAGTAAAAGCACTTTGTCATTGTGCAGGCTACACAGGTCATTTATAAACCATCGGCCACATTTAAAGAGGAAACTTTACTGAAGAAGAAAGGGAAAAAAAATAAGGGGAAGTAATAGCAAAAAAAAAAAAAGATATTCAAGTCAATTTTTCTTTACCACATTAGTATGAATAAATAGTTTTAAAAAGTTAAAATGACAAATATATAAATAACAACATTCATTGAATATATTTACAAACAATTAGAATTCCAAATATTTGTGTGGTTTAAATATAAATAAAGAATAAAATCTATGTATGTAGCCATAGTTGCAAAAGCTGGATGTATATCTGAAATTAAACTACTAAGAAATTAAAAATAAAATATAATGTATTGTGGTGCAGTTCACTCAATTCATTCAAATTTGTGCCCTATTCTCAACTGTTGTCATTTTCTGCTAGTTACACTTCACTTTTTCCTTATCTTCTCAATTTTTTTAACATCAATATTTAAATTCATTTTTTTTTTTTAATTTAAGAAAAACAACATTTTAACATAATTATTTTTTAACTATTCAATATTTCATTGAAATATTTTATTTAAATCTCTTTATTTGTATACAATCTTCTATTTAGTCTTATTATATATAATATAATACATAAAATTTCACTTTTCTATAATACACTTTAGACCTTAAAAAAAACATATCTTGGCTTCTACTTGTACAAATTAAGTGCAGTTAAAAATATGTTTTCGAGTTCTTTTTAAACAATAATTTTTAAAGCAATAATTGAAGGGAAAAAAACATACAAAGAAAAAATTGAGAATTTCTTTGACAAGAACAACTCAAAACAATGCTGGGAGGGATTAAAGAAAATAACGGGCTGCGCCTCAAAACGAGAACAAATTTTAGTGGCTGATGATGAGAAATTCGCCAACGAACTAAATTATTTTTATTCTCGTTTTGACAAAGAAGATTTTGTTGATCTACACAAAGAACTTTTCAACACTCTGTCCAAAGGAAAACAAGAGCCCTACGTCAATTTTGTAACGGAGGATAAAGTGACCTTGTTATTTAAAAGAGTAGACGTAACAAAAGCTTGTGGACCAGACAAAATTAGTGGCAAGCTGATCAAGCTATGTGCGGAGCAAATTTCTTCTATCTTCTGTCATATCTTTAACCAGTCATTGCAAACGTGCGTAATTCCAAACATCTGGAAAACTTCAGAAATCATACCAGTGCCTAAGAAACCAAAAATAGATTGCTTAAATGATTTCCGCCCAGTAGCACTAGCACCTATTGTTATGAAATGTTTTGAAAAATATATCCTTAAACAACTTGTAGCAAAAGTCAATAACAGCCTAGACCCTCACCAATTTGCATACAAAGCAGCTAGAGGAACTGAGGATGCCATTCTATTGCTTTTGGACCAGCTTTATAAGCATCTCGATATACCCAAAACATATGCACGAGTCCTCTTCGTAGATATCTCCTCGGCTTTCAATACCATACAGCCACATCTAATGATAAACAAACTGAGTAACTTAAATGTAAGCCCTTACTTGCAAGCATGGGTTCTAAACTTTTTAACCCAACGGCCCCAGTATGTTAAAGTCAACAACACCAAATCGTCAACTCGAGTACTATGTACGGGTTCTCCACAAGGTTGTGTACTTTCTCCTGTACTATACACTCTTTACACTAATGACATAAGAAGCATCTATGACTCAGTTAAACTCATTAAATTCGCTGATGATACTGCCAAAGTCGGTCTTATTTCAGGAGACGAAACTCAGTATCGAAGCTCGATAGAAGAGTTTACAAACTGGTGCACCGACAACTTTCTAGAACTGAATGTAACAAAAACTAAAGAACTTATAATAGATTTTAGAAAGAAAAAACAAACTATACGTGAACTGCAAATAAAAACTACATCTATAGAACAAGTAAAGGCACATAAATATCTAGGCGTTATCATCAACAACAAGCTTTCATGGGAAGACCACCTTGGAACTCTGACAAAGAAAACTGCCCAGCGACTCTTTTTTCTATACAAACTCAACAAACTTAAATTAAATTAGAAGATCCTTGAGACATTTTACGGCGCGACTGTACAAAATCTGCTAACATACGGAATAAGTTGTTGGCAAGGCAACGCCTCATCTAAACTGTTGCAACGTCTAGAAAACATCATTAAAAAAGGCATCAAAAATTACACTCACAACATTACCACATTTAAAGGAACTTTTTGAACAAACGTGCCTAAGAAAAATCGAAAAAATCTTGGATAACAACGGCCACCCGCTCCATCAGAACTACGCTAGGTCGTCGCGAAGTGGGCGACTGCTGTCAATCAAAATAAGAACGGAACTCGTACAAAAACTCGTTCGTACCTCACTCGGTCAGACTCTATCACCGCCACTCATTGATCAGGGAACATGAAATGCACCAAGATACCTGTTTGTAGTCGCTGAATGAACGGTTTATGTTGTCTGTTGTATTTATGTGTATTTTTCTGTTGTGTTGTCTTTATATGAGAAACGAGTCCTTGTAATCACAACAAATTTCCGTAAGGATCAATAAAGCAGTCTTAGTCTCTTTACTAGTGTATTGTCAGTTTTAAATGTGTATCAAACTATTTACTATTAACTATCTACATAAGATAAGATTTCAATTAGTCTAAACAAATGGAAATTCAGTTTGACTATAATTGTCCACCTCAGCAGTACTACTATAGCAGATAATAGCAATAACAATATAAATACAAACATGAACAACATTCACACACGAAACACACGCAACCAGCACTTTAAGAATTATGTTTCTGTGTGCTCTTTGATAACAACAAATGACCTTGAAACACACTAGCTGAAGTGGAATAAAGAAGTTTTAAAATCTCTCTTCTAGCCCTGATGAAGAGGAGCTTACCACTTTGTCCAGATCTGATGTAACTGTGGTTTAGTGGGTCCATATTGTCCTTAAGGATATTGTATGTTTTGGAAAGGCATTTTACAAGGAAACAGTTCTTCAAGAGATATAAGATCTATAGATGCTTTTTAAAATTAGTCTGTAGACTTAGTTCTCCACAGAGCTTTACCAGCTTTCCACTTAATTTGTCGGGTCCTGAAGCTTTGACTGTGTTTACCTGTTTGAACAATTTTGTCACTTCCAGTGTATTAAACAATTCTTGAGATCAGTTGATAGTGCTGTTAATATCAAATGATGTCAATAAATCATGGTGGTCTTTATCAAAGTTGTGGCCGTCAAAATGACTAAAAATGCATCCCTACTCAGCCTACTCCAAGCTAAAACTCTATAATAGTCTATATAATATTATATATATGTATTGCAAGTGTTACATTGTACACTAGATAGATCTAGATTATTCTAGATGATTAGATTTAGATCTCTCAAGAATTCTACACACCTACTCTAGTAAATTTAAGGTTATTTTAAGAGTTTACAAGCTACTAGCTAGTAGTAGTAGATTCTACTAGTCTAGTACTACACTACACTGACTTGAGTCTTAACTAGTCCAAGTCTAAAGTCTCAGTAATAAGTCTAAATCTACTAGATTCTAGATCTAGTCTAGATAAAGTCTACACTGACTACAGACTTAGATCTAAAAAGTTACAAAAATAATATTTAGTCTATCATAGTCTATGATTTGTTCAGTTTCACTTGTAGTGTACTCATTCAGGATGGCTGCCTGGTCGTGCGGTTTGCACGCTGGACTGTCGTTCAGATTTATCGATGGTCCAGGGTTCAAACCCTGCCCGCTCCCATCCCCCGTCGTCCTGCGGGAGGTTTGGACTAGGAAGTAATTATCTTCAACTCTGAAGGAACATCCGAAACATGTAAAACATTTAACATTCAGACAATGAATGTCAATGTTACTTGTACTAAGTCATTAAATTTAAGTTGTCTAAGTTGTATTCTAGATAATTATAGATTAACTGTTGGTCACTGTTAGTGACCTTTTAGTCCCTTACTGACTAGATCTAAGTCTTAGTCACAGTGACAGTTATATTTATATGGTCAGTTAGTTGAGTTAGTGATTAGTTTTACTATTCTCTGACTCTTTTTAGTTATCTTATTCTCCGACTCCGACTGTCTCACTGTTTAGTAACTAGATCTAGACTTAGACTAACTGAACTAACTCTAACTCAACTCAACTGTCTAAGACTAAAGTCTAGTAAAGACAGTCACAGTGGTCAAACAAAAAAGTGTTTTCACTGTTAAGACTAAGACAATTTATTTTAATAACTAAAAAAAAACTTACTTGCATAATTCCTCATATGCATCGATGTACGTATCCAATAAAATTATATCGTCTTCACCTTTACATGAAGTAAAAAGATTGTACACTCTAAGGGCATCAAACCCGTCGTGAGAGTGAGACATTTCTTCGTCTTCAGCTATTGTTGTAGCTACGGACTGGTATGGTACCTCTGTGTTGACATCCTTTTTTTAGTTTCCACACAAATGTGTAAAACAAGAAAAAAAATAAAAACTCAAAAACAGATAGTTGAGATAGATCTAGGTTTTGGATATAGTCCGTGGTTTTGGACTATCAAATACTTAAATTGAGTTTTACAATTATTGCTTTGCGTTACAACATTTAATTTCACATTTTTTTTAATTATTGGTTTAATTTGAATTCTTTATGTCAGATGCAATTTTTATTAGATAATTTACTATTTGCTTGTAGCATTGTAATTAAAAAATAAATAAATAATAATAATAAATAAAAACACAGATATAAGTTTATTGGTTGAAAATGTAAAAGTATGGTACTTCCTATATAGCTATGTGGGCCTACGTTATCCGTTAGGTTTCTAAAAAAGTACAATCAAGATCTCGGACCAGACATCTAGATAAATATATTTATAGATCTATAGACAATATGTTTATGTGTAATATCCTTCATAAAAAAAAGTAGATTTAGTGTTATTGGTTATTTTAAAACTCTATAAACATAGAAAGTAAATAAACACAAGTAAAATAGGTGAACAACTAAAATTGTCTAGATAATGGCAATGTCTTTCATTCCTGGATGAGTGTAGTGTTTCGCATGATTACGCAAAATTAGTGGCGACATGTAGGCCTATCTTATTAGTAGGCCTATAACCTAAATATAAATATTTAAGTATTATAAAAATGGTAAGACCCACCACCACACACACAAATAAAAAAAACTATTCTGTGGGGTAACTTATAGTAGTAGCATATACTTCTAGTTTAATATTTAGCAAAAAATCCACCCAAAAATACACATACACACATTTTTAATAAGCTATCGATCACAGATGAAAATATCAATTTGGTTTAGTTAGTTACGTACCAAGGAAATATTCATATTGTCTTCATTTTTTTTTTCATAACTCTGTACACAAAAACACACGAGCTATTTCCAATTTAGGGGACTTTTGTGGGAATTCCCCCCTCCCCCCAAATACAAAGGTTTAATAGAATTAAGTTTACGGTCCAATCTCCCGTGTGAACAGGTGGCGGTATCTGGCCAGTGGCGTACGCTAGGGTGGGGGGAGGTGAGAATTTGAAATTCCCCCCGGGACCCCACTTTAGGGGGCTCGCAAATGAGTGTTGTTGTTTTTTACATTAAAAAATTTAAATATTACGCAAAATGCAGGGGCCCCCAAAGAGGTCAAGCCCCCCCCCCCGGGCCCCAAACGATCGAAAATTCCTAGCTAGGCCCCAGTATCTGGCTGAAGATTTCCGAGCTGCCGGCTTTTAGCCAGTACAACTCTGCTTGAGACAAATTTCTAATTTCTTCATCTACATAGGAATTTGAGCTTGAGCCCCTTTCATTAGGTAGTCAGTTGGTATTAGTCACTTAACCTTACATTTCCCATTTATTATTATTGCTTTTTTTTTTTTTTGAACTCACACAAAAAAGTCTATATATAACCTACCTTTTGGTCTGTTGTTGGTCCGTAAGTTTCACTGCCCAGAGACAGAAAGTAAAATCCTAACAAAACTGTAATGGCTAAAAGGACCAACAAGAACGATCTGTATCTCTGTCTGATTACTGTAAGCAATGGATTCATTCCTTTGCTAGTTGCACATCTTGGGTGTCTCTCGTTAAAAGCGAGTAGTTTGTTTCAAACTGAGAACAGAAAACGATCAAATCACTAGACTGGAGTGACTTCCAGATTTAATTTTAAGTTTGTGATATTAGTAGCAAAGAATAAAAGAAAATGCCCCCCCCCCCCCCAAAAAAAAAAAATCACTGATTGTTTAACTAGTTTCTCCGCAACAAAATATGTTGTTGTTTTTTTTTCATGTAAAATTATTTATGCTATTTTTTTTTACTCAATTTATTTGCTTCGTCTAAATAAACATAGGGGGCCTACATCTAGGAAACCCAGCTCGGCCAAAGTAAAAATAAAAGACGTTCTGGCCACGAAACTTTCATATAAAATGCACAAAAATAGCCTACAAGAAAGAGTTTTCTAAATGTAGGCCTATTGGCCTATAATATAATTATTGTATTTTCTTAACATTTTTTCACCCCTAAAGCATTACTGAGGTTATATCAAGTCACTCCGTCTGTCTGTCTGATAAAAATCTTTTAAAACATTGCACAATTATTCATTGTCGATGACAACACATAAGTCTATAAAAAAAAACAATTTGTTAATCAATTAGCCATAATTAATTAATTCTGCTTTACTTGGACAATTTACTAAAACAAATTTCCCTCATGGTAATAAAGGTACAGTTATTATTATTTATCTTCCTAATCAGTTAGGCCCTATTGTTTTTCAATAAGCAATCGGTGTACATGCGAAAAATTCTAATAGCATTTGGTAAGCTGTTCTATTATTGAACTACGCCATTATATCTATAGACAATTACAACGAATAGCAAAAAAAAAAAAACAACTCACAATTAACAGTTGAAAGTTTAATAAAAAGAAACGAAATTTACTTGCACCACTAACAAATGCTTTCATTGAAACATCACAACAGTTCGACGTATTCCGTTCATTATAGAGATAAACAGCTTAATAGGGTGAGAGTGAAGTGTTATCAGCTGATATCTACCACAATGGTCAGCAGTTCTCAAACTGCATGTACCCTCTTGAGATTGAGTACGTAAATGGAATTTTATTGCAACTACATGTAGATTATTTGTACTTAAAAATAATGTGTTTATGTACACAGATATCCCTATATTGTGTATTGAATGCACATCGCGCAGATTGTAAAATTAAGGTGATGTCCTATTGCTCTTTTTACATGCTTCTTCATGCTTGTATAAAAAAGGGTATTTAAAAACTTATAGAAGCCCTGCTTTAGATAATAACTTATAGCATTTTCACTGAGATCTGGTGAATGATTCGCTTAGGCCTACACTCACACATTATTAGATAGATTGTACAATAAACCTGAATGTTGTCATTACTAAAAATATTTAACACTACATCTTTTGTTATGTAGGTCAGTGTTTCAACCGTTCTTTTAAGTAGAGCTAAGTTCTCACTTGTACACACACCACTCCTCCTTCCCCCCTCAGTACTCCCAACATCTACTTAGACCTACTCACACAGCCAGTGTTACTTCTTTAGATGTGCACATTATTGGCTAGAGCTATTACCAACATGTAACGTCTGTATTATCTTATCTTCTTATCTTATATAATAAAGACGTTACTTCAAAAAAGAAGATGATTACGTCCTACGCGTCATGCATTTAGTCATGCATATTAACCAATGACTTAAACTCTGCCAAGTCACTGGTTTTCCTGGCTAGCTCAGGCAACCCATTCCATGCTCTAATAGCACTAGGGAAGAAGGAGTATTTGTACAAATTTGTCCTAGCATATGGGACGAGGAATGTGCCTTTATCTTTGTGTCTTTCAGAGTATTTTATTAAATTTTATTTTTGTATTTGAAGATTATGGTTCAGTGTTTTATGTATAATTGCTACTTTACTTTTGAGTCTTCTGTCCTGAAGGCTTTCTAAATTTAGTGATTTTACTAAAGGTGTATTATATAAGATAAGATGTCTTTCTACGTGTAACTGTCTGCAGTGAACCAAAGTACATTGAAATAAAATCACAGTGAAGGCCCTGGTCTGTTACTATATTGAAAAGTTTTTACGTTCAGACATATCCCTTGATATTAAGTTACAATATAGATATTCAAAATGTTTTTTTGTCTTACAGTTAACTTTTTCAATTGTTGACTTTGTTGAGCATACCTACACATCTGTTGTAAATTTGTGAATTCTGAATGCTGATAATTGGTATGAAGTGTATGTGCGTGTTGTTTGTAAAATGTTTTGTTGTTTATGGTGTAAATTTGAGTAAAGGTGGGCGGATAATTTAGTTGTGTTAACTTGTGTTCACTAAATAAAAAGTGTAGTGAGAGTGACAGCAAGAAGTGTAATGTTTTTGTGATTATACATAATCATTTTTAACTTTTGTTTCTACATACATCTTATATAGTTCGTCTATCGAGGTTCGATGATGACCACTTTTGTCATCCAGGGGGCTGAAAGCTTTGCACTGGGATAATGTGCCTCCTCGTGTGGCTGGTGAGATCTATGTGAGCTCGAAATGTTCGGCTTCACACTGGGCAGGTTATTCCAGCTGGAGCTAGTGTCATTGGCCTTGCTTTTTCTCTTTGACGCTTCTCTTCTGCCAGCGCTGTTCTCTTGTCCTCTGCAATTTGTGCGCCAGTTTTCAGAGCGCGAAGCCATGACGCTCTGTCATGTGCTTCTGTCTCCCATGTGGCTTGGTCAATGCTGAAAGCTTTGGGAGAAGCTTTGAGGGTGTCCCTGAAGCGTTTCCTTTGTCCACTTTGTGAGCGCTTTCCTTCCCTTAATTGGCCATTCAGGAGTCGTTTAGGAATGCGGGGGTCTTCCATTCTGCAGATGTGGCCTGCCCATCGCAGCTAGGACTGCATCAGGATTGTGTGGATGCTTTGCAGGCCCGCTCTTCGAAGGACTACAGTGTCAGGCTGTAGTAACCTTATAAAACATTAGTGGAAAACATGTCTCTATCATAGGCTTTATTACAGATGAATATAAAAACAGTTCATAATAACACAATACACACACAAGACACAAGTCAGTTTGACACGCTAGTACAGATAAGTTTACAACACACAACAAGAAACATAAATACACAACACACATATTTTTTCTTGCCATTTAACTTTGAGTATTATTCTTAGAGAGGTCGTTCGGAGGTGGCTCAGTTTTTTTTTTTTTTTTTTTTTTTTGCATGTTTTCTGAGGAATAGAGCAAAGTAGGGAGAATGACATCTCGATAGATACCCCTAGCTTTGTGTTTGCGTTGATACAGAGTTTATTTCAAACATTTTTAGACAGTCTGCCATAGAGTGCACTGGCCTTGGCGATACGCCAAGAATGTAGTTAAGTAAAGTACCCTCTTTCAGACCTTGCGATCTATGAGGCAAGTGGTGTTAAGGTCATCTGTTTCTATGGCCAACGGTTAACGAGCAGGATGTCATGTGGCCAGCACAACGACCAACCGCCTTTACATTCCTCATTAGAGTTGGGTGGACTCAGGGGGGCCCTAAAAATCCCGAAATTCAAAATCCCAATCTTCACTGAGATTTGATATATCGTCTATTTCAAACATTTTTAGACAGTCTGCCTCAGGCGCTTCAGCCACTGCGCCCACAAATTAAGAATGTAATACACCTAAATCGGTTTAACTAGCTGCGTGGAGCTGTAGGCCTAAACTAACGACATAGTAGGCCTACCGGTATCAACAATAAAGTTATGTAATTTTTTTTTCGTTTATTTGGCTAAAAACAATGGTGACGAAAGCAGAAATGCAGAAAAAGATCCCTGATGTTTAAGGTAAAAGGGCACTTTTTTTTTCAATAGCAAAAAAAGGTTCCTATACAACCAGTCCATAACTGTTTTTCCTTAAACCATGAACTCGCTGTACGATTTTGAACATCATCAGTTTGATCGAGAGCTTCCTCGGAAAAAAAAATCACATTTCACAAGCACAAACATAGATCCTACAGAAAAGTGAACTCACAATTAAGCAAATATAGGTCTTACAGAAAAGTGAACTCATAAACATAGGTCGTACAGAAAAGTGAACTCACAAACATAGGCACTACAGAAAAGTGAACTCACAAAGAAATATAGGTCCTACAGAAAAGTGAACTTACAAAGAAATATAGGTCCTACAGAAAGGTGAACTCAAGCAAATATAGGTCCAACAGAAAAGTGAACTTACAAAGAAATATTGGTCCTACAGAAAGGTTAATTCACAAGCAAATATAGGTCTTACAGAAAAGTGAACTCACAAGTAAACATAGGTCCTACAGAAAAGTGAACACACAAACAAATATAGGTCCTACAGAAAGGTGAACTTACAAACATAGGTCCTACAGAAAGTGAACTCACAAAGAAATATAGGTCCTACAGAAAAGTGAACTTGCAAAGAAATATAGGTCCTACAGAAAAGTGAACGCAAAGAAATATAGGTCCTACAGAAAAGTGAACTCGCAAAGAAATATAGGTCCTACAGAAAAGTGAACTCACAGTGAAATATAGGTCCTACAGAAAAGTCAACTCACTAACAAATATGGGTCCTACAGAAAAGTGAATTCACAAACAAACATAGGTCCTACAGAAAAGTGAACTCACAAGCAAATATAGGTCCTACAGAAAAGTGAACTCACAAACAAATATAGGTCCTACAGAAAAGTGAACTCACAAACAAATATATGGGTCCTACAGAAAAGTGAACTCACAAGCAAATATAGGTCCTACAGAAAAGTGAACTCACAAGCAAATATAGGTCCTACAGAAAAGTGAACTCACAAACAAATATAGGTCCTACAGAAAAATGACGTTCCTGTCACAACAAATTCCGTAAGTTAAGATTAGTGCTGATCATTTGCTGTGTTTTTTGTTGTTGTTATTGTTGTTGTTGTTGTTTTGTCATAGTGCTGCTTAAAGAGTTTTGTATTTTGTCAAGTTTTAAGTTGGCCTACTTGATATGTTTGGAAAGAAAAAGCAAATGAAATAATAAATCTTTGCTTATTAAACTATAGATTAGTCCGGCCCTCCTTCTTATGATCGAAATAACTAAACAAGCTTTTTATTTTCAAGTGTTATTGGTATTAGCAGGTAGGGGGCCCCTACTTAATTTTCAAAGTTCTGTTTTTTTTTTCTTCCTTTCTTCACTTCTACTAATAAAAAAAAAAGTTTGAAATGAAAGTAGAAAGTAGACCAAGCACCATGACCTAATGAACAATGTCTAAATAATGTGGCATTTCCGGAGAACCATTTTAAAAATGCTTGCCTTGTGTCTCGTGGTCTTGTAGGCAATGTAGCTTTAAATTTTCACTGACAAAGTTTTAAAAGTTTAGTTTGCATCTCTCGTTCTCTCTCTCTCTCTTTCAGTTAGGCCTATGTGGATTTGCCTCTGAGCTAAAATTGTTTTGTTTAATTTATCTCTTCGTCACGCTATTGTCCTCGGTAAAAACAAAAGATCGCCATTAGGGATAGGTGTCCGTGTCAGATACAGTGAAGCTATCGAATGTTAAGTAGTGCTTCTTTACTGTCCACAACAGCTTTGTCTGCATTAGATATGACAAAATATGCAGGTCGAAACTGAGTTTGCCGAAGTTGGCGTAGTAATCATCTTTAATTTTTGGAATCGTGGCTTAGGATGGCATCCTGGTCTTGTGGTATGCGCACTGGACTCGTTTGGTCGTCTCGATGGCCCCTGGGTTCATACCCCGTTCGCTTCCATCCCCCGTCGTCCTGCAGGAGGTTTGGTCTAGAAAGTAAATTATCTTCAACTTCGAAGGAACATCCGAAACATGTAGGCCTAGGCCTAAAACATTTTACAAACAAATCATTTTACACAGTTAAGCCTACTTATTATTAAATCCCGTTATTATCGAGACTTTAAATATGGAGTTATTCCCTTAGATAAACTTTTTTAAAAATGTATTTTTAGATTATGTAAATTCGCATTTCTGCCAATAAATCTCACAGACGTATAAAGATCTATATGACAACACTATCAGCGAAAACATTGCACTTGATTGATAAAATATATAATTTTGTACAGTCTCTCCCCCCATATCTCTCTCTCTCACATTTGTTTTTACTGCTGAGATCTTTTGCAATATATGGCTCCTTCTGTGACACTTTTGTCTCGAAGACAATGGATGCGCCCAGATCTTATCCAATAGAGTCGATATAGGCCTAATCAGCACTTTCGTTTTTAACTGTTTCCGGTACTAAACTAGATTCGTTTTTTTTTTTATTATCGAGATGTAAGCACATGTGAAACAATCACCGAGTGACTGAATCAGTAAGGTCCGAGGAAACATAACTTGTCTCTTCTGTGGAGACACCTCATAGCTAGCTTATTATTATTATATAGAGCTAGTGCTCAATCTACGCGATTTGGTAAATCTAGATTTATAGACTTACTTAGACCTAGACTAGGGAAAAAATAGATCTAATCATTAATGTCTAATCTAAGTCTAATGATAATCTAATCATCTATCTACTCGATGTCGATGATCGATCTACTCTAGATTCAATCTAGAATTAGATCTATTATTAAATTTATTATTATTAATGATCATATATTAATTTAATTAATAATATTAATATTTTTTATATGATCATTTATTATGATAATTATTATTTATTATGGCATTTATGCCAATTTATGGATGGTATACCTTTTTTATTATCTTAAGATAAATCTAGATCTATTCAATTCTAGATCTGTATTAGTATAGTATATTTAATATTATAATATTACTATAAATAAGAATCAAGATAAGTGTTATAGTTCAGTATATGAGATCTTTTGCAATATACGGCTCCTTCTGTGACTCTTCTGTCTCAAAGACAATGGATGCACCCATGCAATCCTCATAGACGATAACAAGTCTCTAGAAAAGGAGATAAAAAAACGCATAGGGAAGGCTGCCTCAACCTTCGCTAGACTCAGGCCAGAAGCTAACTACGGTGACCAAAATGGAAGTCTACAAGGCATGCATTATGAGTACACTACTGTATGGCAGTGAATCATGGACCAACGCAAAGCAAGAGAGAAAACTGAACTCATTCCATTTGAGATGTCTCCATAGGAAGTCACATGGAAAGAAAAAGTGTGCAATACTGAGATCCTTGCGCGTTCAGGTATTCCCAGCATCTTTACAGCCCTCAGACAACGCCGGATGGAGGACAAGCGCATCCTGAAAGTCATCCTCTATGGACAACTCGCAACTGGCACAAGAAAAACTGGTCGCCCCCACCTCCGTTACATAGATGTAATAAAACGAGACCTCAAATCAGTGAACATCAATACTGACAATTGGGAAGACATAGACCGCACCAGATAGAGAGAGACAGTGACTAAGAAAGCTATTGACAGTGAAAGAACATGGGTCTCAGCTCAGGATGAAAAACATACAATCCGAAAAATGGCCAGCTCCTCTACCACCGTATCAAAAGCCACCTTAACCTGCGCTATTTGTGGACAGGAGTGTCTCTCCAAAATAGGGCTCCACAGCCACATGAGGAAGTGTGTCTGAGATAAACCATAGGCTAATTAAATGAGTATAATAGTATATGTACAGTACCATAGTTTATCTTCTTATCTTATATGATACAGACGTCACTTCACAGATGATTACGTCCTACGCGTCATGCATATTAACCATTGACCTAAACTCCACCAAGTCACTGGTTTTTCTGGCTAGCTCAGGCAACCCATTCCATGCTCTAATAGCACTAGGGAAGAAGGCGCTTTTGTACAAATTCGTCCTAGCATATGGAACGAGAAATGTACCTTTATCTTTGTGTCTTTCTGAGTATTTTATTAAATTTTGTTTTTGTATTTGAAGATTATGGTTCAGTGTGTTATGTATAATTGCTACTTTTAAGTCTTCAATCCTGAAGGCTTTCTAAATTTAGTGATTTTACTAAAGGTGTTACTCTAGTCAAATGTGAATATTCGTTTGTTATGAATCTCACTGCTCTCTGTTCCAGTTTCTTAATGTTTTCTTGAGTTGAGTGGTCCCAAACAGAGGATGCATTGCTGTAGTAACCCTGTCTCTAATCTCTTTGTTTGTGATGCGGTCTTTAAATGTGAAACCTATCCTTCTCTAGCATCTCAATTCCATTGCCAGGATCCTCCTCTCTAGCTCTGCATTCAGCATTCAAGACTAGCAAGCATATAAGAATGTGGCCATGACCAGGAAGTGCATCAGTTTGATTTTGGTGTCGAGGGCTATGCTTTTGTCTTATATAATACAGAGACAGAATAGATAATAGATCTATATCTAGATTCTGTTACTAATATTAGTGCCTATTATTGAGTATTATTATAAGATAAATTGCTTTTTAACTCATATTGATATCTTAAAGCTGGGAAACTATTTTTCGATGCTGCAGATTTAAATTTAGGTTGTTGAGATATCTAGTAACGTCAGCTAAAAATGCTAAATCAAGCATCATTTTTCCTCACACTAAAGTGCTCTTTCCTTGGTCAGCTTATCTTTCTCTTCTAGTAAATTATATACAGTATATTTCAAATTCCAAAATCTGCCTTTTTATTGTAATATTTAATATTTTTTGGGTGGCCTGATCTCTGTTCCATCCTCACCACATGTGAGATTTTAAAAAATCAGCCAAGGTAAACCAACAGAGGCCCAGTTTGCCACCTGTTGTTTGTCTATCCAGTTCCACTACTAGTCAAAAGTAATGCAGAACAGTTGAGGATTATTTCTACCAGCTAAAAGCTAGTTAGAAGAAATGAGTCAATGTATAAATATGCTTAACCCTTTCTCTCCGTAATTATTGACCACATTCTGGTGGAATCAACGTTGGTATCGTCAGTTAGAAGAGAAAGAGTTAAAAAGTAAACTTTTTGTGAAGATGGTGGAGTGATACTTATAAGATCGTTTCTTTGCACATATTGTTTGTGAGAATTGTGACCTACTTTACTTTATTTTGTGTACGTCTAGGGCAGGGGTTCTCAACCTGTGGGTCGCGACCCCCTCGGGGGTCGATTGACGATTTGCCAGGGGTCGCCTAAGACCATTGAAAATATGGATTGTTATTGTCTATTCTTCTATTGCTGTATGTGTATGTCTGGGAGGGGGGGTCGCGTCAGAGTGGGTGATTATAGAAAGGGTCGCCGAGCTTAAAAGGTTGAGAACCGCTGGTCTAGGGAGTATTTTGAGTGCAAAATTTTCTCTAAGAGGTAAATAATTAAGTTAGGGATCTTAGAGGTCCAACAGCTCATGAGGTTTAAAGCTTCTCAAAAAACTTCAAATAAAACTTATAGAATTGTTGGTATATAGGACATTTTTTCTTATTGCTTTAGGCAGATAGATGGTTATTAGAAAAGTGATAAAGTAATCACATATTTTGAACACAAATGTAGAATTCATTTCATGCCACCACCTAATTTTTTTTTTTTTTTTTGAATTTAGTATTTTGATGATATTTAGCTAAAGAGTCAACTGAAGTGATCAATATTAGAGATCAATATTATCCTGTTCCCATTCAGCTGAATCCCAATGCTCATAATAAGGCTTTGTCATGTTACTGTTTTTGTTTCAAGCCAGCTGTGCTAGGTCACTTGATTATTGGACCTGCTGTGTTAACACTTTTGTCATTCAATGAATTTGATACAACTGTTTCTTTTTTCTAAATTTCCATTGCTTGTGAGTCAGTTGCTCTATAAGATATTCTGGAGCACAAAAATATTTTCTCTGGTTTTGGAGAACAATTTGGAGAGGTGTCATGTCATTAAGCTATTTTTTTGTTTTTTGCTGTGTTAAGACTAGCCATTTTTCATTTATAGTTGGAATGAAAGAGTTATTACTAATAAATCTCCTTATATCTCTAGCTTTTATAAATGGGGAAAAAGTGTTAAATTTAAAAGCGTTTTCTTAGTTTTGCAGGTGAATTACGTAATCAGACAAAATGAATGCTATCAAAGACGGATGGTTTAGTGAAGTAAACGAGTTATGGCCTGGTCAGAGTATGTCTTTGGAAGTGGACAAAGTTTTATATCATGAGAAAAGCAAATACCAAGACATTTTAGTCTTTAAAAGGTAAAAGAAAAACAATTGTTATTGCACATTTGTGTTGTAAACTCAAGATAATTATCTCTTCCCACTTACAATATTTCAGCTGGGACTGAGAAATGATAGTTATTTTAATCAGAATAAGTTTTTTTGTTTTTATTTATTTTGAATATATTTGTTCTTATTGCTCTTTTTTGTGATTGCATATTTTTTAGTAAAACTTTTGGCAATGTCCTAGTCCTTGATGGTGTTATTCAATGTACAGAAAAAGATGAATTCTCCTATCAAGAAATGTTGGCACATCTGCCTTTATGTTCACATAAAAATCCCAAAAAAGTAAGTAATAGCTGTAATAAAAAAAAACAACTTTAATTAAATTTAAGTCTTTATTTTTTAATTTATTGTTAATTAGCCCAAAAATATGAAATAGTTGAAAATATATTTACATGTTGCTTGTAAAATGTTTTACATGTTTTGGATGTTCCTTCAGAGTTGAAGATAATTTACTTCCTAGTCCAAATCTCCCGCTGGACGATGGGGGATGGAAGCGGGCAGGGTTTGAACCCGAAACCATCGATAAGTCCGAATGACAGTCCAGCGCGCAAAACGCACGACCAGGCAGCCATCCCAGTTAATGTCTTATTCCAGGATTTTGTCTATTTAAAAAAAAAACTAATTAGTCTTCACAAAATAATTAGTTAATTTTCTAATATAGCAATTTTCTGTTGATAGAAAGGACAAGGATTTATGCCCTAGTGTTTTAAAACAATGCTCACTGTCTGAAAAAATCAATAACTGAACAAAACTACTTTCAAATAAACTATTAAGCTTGTGTTTGACTCTAGGTCTAGGCCAATGTGAGTTTCCAATGTTGGATCAAAATGAGCAATCTGATATTAATGTATTTCTCAATTTTCTTTATTCCATTAGGTGTTAATCATAGGGGGTGGGGATGGAGGAGTGGCAAGAGAGGTTCTCAAACATGAATGTGTAGAAGAGGTACACATGTGTGAAATAGATCAGGTTAGTAATGTGTCATTTTATATTATATTTTTCCCCATTAAACAAACCTTTCATTTATAAATCTCTTTTGAGTGTTTTATCTCCTTGCGTGAACCTAAAGACACTAAAGTAGCTGTAGATTTGACTCCATGTCCTCAGTCATAGATTCACTCTTTTTATTACAGTCACTATAGATGAGTCCTTATATAGTTGTTAGAGCTGCTGGTTGGTACTTTAAAGCTGCATATATTTTTCTGTGGATTCACTCTCGTTTCCAGGTCTAATTACCATGCTAGTCTTACTACTCTTATGATAGTGTTTTGAGTGCATTAAAACCCGAGTCAGAGGCAGTTATTTTTTCCTAACTTCTGTCATTTTTTTTTTTTTTGGAATTCATTTTAGATACCGGTATAGATATTTAAAGTCTTTTATTTTTTTAAACAAGTAGTTTAGTTTCGCTTTTATTAATTTTTGTATCCGTTTGCTACACTCTTAAATTAACTGTCTTTTCACCTCAGATCTGCTAATCAACACACTTATTAAAATTGTGATGACGTAAATTTGTATATAAGTACCATGTTTCAAACATTAAAATTGTAGTGTAAAGTGTACATGGGATAGTCAATTTTCTAAGTGGGTTATAACATAGCTTAAAATGCAGTCAATTCTTGTTACATTGCATTTCATGGGAATAGATTTATTTCTTATACCCACTGTTTGGTGCAGCCAAATGTTTTTCAACTCTGTTGATTTTGATGAAGTTTGACTGTGACTTTAGAAAACTTTAAAAAACAACTAAGATTTTTTACTTACGTTAAGATAGTATGTTATTGTAAAATAAAAATGTGTTACATTTGTCAATGTTGAGATAGTATGTTGTCGAAGTCAGCAAGAAGTATCTACCAGGGATGTCTACAAGTTTTTCCAACCCAAGACTGCACCTACACATCATGGATGGCTTTGAATTTATGGGCCAACACCAGGAAGAGTTTGATGTCATCATAACAGACTCCAGTGATCCCATTGGTTTGTTTTCTTTTTCTTCATTTATAGTTTTGTCTGAATGTTTGGGTTTTTTTCATTTACTGTGACAAAGTTTCTTACACAACTAATACAAGTTCTATTTTCAATTGTAATAGAATTAATAATGTTCGATGTTTTTATCTGCATCATTACAAGCAATCCATGACTGAACTTGTTTTCTTTTAAAATCCCAAATAGGGCTTGCATCATCATTATTTGAGAAAAATTACTATGAACTCATGAAAAAGGCTCTGAAACCAAATGGAATAGTTTGCAGTCAAGGTAATGATCTCACTTTTGTATGTTGGCATTTGATAGAAGAGCTCTTCAATGTACAAACTTCAATTCTGCGTACTAGTACCCTGAAAACAAAATACTGGTAATTCAATGTTGACAACTTTTAATGATTTAAAAAAATATATGTCAGTTCAATTCAACATTTCACAATCTGTAATGATTGCACTATTATTATTTCTAAAAATATGATAGAAAAAAATAAATGCTAAGAGACATGAAGTAATGTGAAATTACATCATTTCAAGAACATCTCAAAGTTGTATGCTAATTTCTTATTGGACCAGTCTGTGACATTTTTTTTTAAAATAAGAAATTTAATGAAAATAAAAAGTTCATAAACTATAACAACATAAGAATGGAAAATGAATACAATTGAACAGACTATGTCGATTGGTAAAAGAAGTACAGTATACTTTTGTATGCTCTGCTATCATTTTTTTCATTATAATAAACTAGATAACACAATAATGAATAAACAACACTAATGCCATAAGCCATGATCCTGAATGAATTCTAATAACACACAACATAACAATATGAACTCCCTTGCCAAGGGTAATAATTCTAAATATTGACAATATACATATCTACACAATGTCAACATTTAATCTTATTACTGCTAGTTCAATTATATAGACATATGTTAATATGGTTATTATACAAAATATTTTTACCTACCATGAATTTTTATTTTTGCTACTAATTAACATGCTTTTTGTATCTTCCTATCTTCTTTTTACAGGAGAGTGTATGTGGATTCATATAGACCTCATCAAGAACATGCTAGATTTCTGTGACACGTTGTATCCGTCAGTGGCTTATGCCTACACATCCATTCCAACTTATCCGTGTGGCCAGATTGGTTTTGTATTATGCAGTCTTGACCCAGTGAGTAGCTCTCTTAATGACATCTGTTTAAGATCTACTCAGTGTTACATAAAAATGTTAGTCTTTAAAAACAAATTGGTTCACCAAAAGTTTGACTGAGAAAAAAAAAGTAAACTAATAATAGTACTAGGCTCTGAAAAGTTGCTGAGATCATTTACTTTTCTGTAACAGAAAGATGTCTGGGATCTAAGCGGATACTGAGAAGTGTTAATTAAACCAGAACATTAACAAAAAAGTTACCCTAAGCTATGTAAATATTTTTGCATTCTTGAAGTGATGAAAGCTAAATAAACTAAATACATTAGTATGTCATGTGGAAGATACCAAATCTTTATGAAACACTAGATAAAGCAATCAAGGGAAAGGACAACTTTGAATGTTTGGGGATCCAGATCAACAGCTTGGGAGTGCCTGGGTGGTGTTAGGCAAGAATGTTTTATAAAGCCTCCATTGGACTTTGAATAACTCAAACCAGATAATTACCTCCATTCTCAAAAACTTGAATTTCACTGATAATAAGAGCTTACTCTGAAGCACCACAACATTCAACCAATGGCAACCTCAGGAGAGATGCTAGTGAAAGAAGTAGCAGAATTCATAACAATTCATAGACTGCTTCAAAAAGATCTTAGAATTGGACAAATAAGTCAGTCCATGCTAAGACAACTAGGAAGTAATATTCTTTTTATTCTTCTTTAGCTGCCACAAAATTGGAAAACAACCATAAAACTGAAAGCATTTCCAATCAATCATTTACTTATTGAGAATCTTTAAAAAAAACAACAACAAAAAAACCCTACTCAATTAAGTAATCATGAAATGAATATGGAAGTACTTGCCTTGATAGATATTACTAATCTCTATGTAATTATATTTTGTAAACTCTTATCTATAGGAAATAGATTTTGAAAATCCATCAAGGAAATTTTCCTCAGAAGAATTGACTCTGTTAGAAATGAGATATTACAACACAGATATGCACAGATCTTCATTTCAATTGCCAGAATTTGCTAAAAGGGTGAGAGTGATGTTTTTTTTTAAATTCACATTTTTAGTTTTAGATACACCAGGATAGTTTATGCCACAAACCCTAGAATTGTCCATTTAAATTATTTATCAATTACAAAAGGAACTAAAGATAGAAACTTGTCAATTCTTACTAATAGCTTTCCTAAAATAGTTCATTTAACAAACCAATGTTTGGGAAGGTACCGTCCTTTTTACTTTTAGGTCATCAACAAACCATATTCAGAAATACTAAAGTCAGAGTGAGATTAATCTTCTATTAATTAATGATGCCATCAACAATTGATTAATTAGCATTAATTATGATAAAAAAAAAAAGTAAAAGCTATAAATCCTTTACAACTAAATGCAACTTTAAAGGTTTAGTCCTAATGCCTTACTTGCTGTAGGAACAGCTTTTTTTTTTTTTCGTCTAAGTAATCTCCCATTTGAATGTACATCAAATGGTCAAATTCAAACTGGAAATAGAATTTAAAAAGTTTAATAAAGAATAGGTCTATAATACTGTCTAGTAGGGCTTCATAATAGTATAGCTTAATGTAACTCATACTTTGTACAATTCTTTATGAAATATTAATACAATTTTGTATTATTATGTTTGCAGGCTTTAAAATGCAAGACTACAAAAGGAAAGAATGGTATTTGAAGAAGATATGTTGCTGTGTGATAACTTTATATATAAATCTTTCCTTTGCTTTTAACAGATTTTGTCATTCTCGCATAAATACCTCTTACTTCTATTCTATACAATGTGAAACTTTTGTTCTTCATTCCATGTGTCTTGACACTCAGCAGTGGAGCTGCTGTGTGATAGTTTAAATTAACTCTAGTCTTTGGCTTGTGCAATCAGCAAACAAAATGCACATCACTCTATAGATGCGAAGATGCTAGTCTGGTGATTGAGAAATATGTGCTCAAGTTGTCTGTGAGACTGTGGACCTTTTCATTATGTACTTCCTTTAGTTTTCTTTAGTGTTGCATCAGCTTTTTTTTTTTAACAGATGTTCCTTAAGTTTATTAATAGCAATTTTTTTTTATTAGGGACTAAAATATAATAATAATAATAATAATCCTTATTATTCATAAGGAAATTTGTCTTACAATTTGTGCATTACACCAAACAAAATATTATGACTATATAAAACCAAAGTGTACATTCACTCCAGATTCACTCATAATTTACATATATAGTCTTTGAGTTTGATCTATGGATTAGTCCAAGGCCCATTCCCATATAGCTTCACAGCTTTTCTGGCCAGAATACTATTTGAAGCTCATTGCAGTGGCAGTAACAGAACATTAGTCTTCCTCAAATGTTTTTACTTCCACTAATGTGTATATACATATAGAGAAAGATGTACTTAAAGGATGACAAACTCTTCAATGTTTAGTAGGCCTAAATAAATGCCTAAGGTTTATTAACCCTGAACCTTGGTGTGTGTGCTTCCTAAAATGTTCTTACCATCATAATGTAACATGAGAAAATTAACAGTAAAGATTACATAATTCTTATGTTCTCATTTGTTAAGGCAATCTTTGTTTTAATAATGAAAGATGTTCACAGTAAGTTTGTCCTTGATATCCAATATACCTATGGCTATATATTAAGTACTTGTATGTTAACTATAGTTGAAAAATTATGACAACATAAACTGGAACAGTGGAATTGGGTGGTCGATACATCTTGATACTTTTTCAAAAGATAAATCTGATGATCCAAAGCATGCCGATGGAGGTTTGTTTTGTGGTAAATGAACCGGCCATTTTTTGTCTGGTTCACTTTTCTTCCAGACCTAGGGTCATCACTTTTTCGCTGTCCATAGCTTTCTTTGTCATTCTCTCCTCATAGTGCAGTCTAGGGCTATGTCTTCCCAGTAGTCAACTCTGATGTTTACATGTGGGAGGTGTTGTGCCAGCCGCAAGTTGGCCAAAGATGATAACTAAATGGATTCATTCATCCTCCTTAGAGCAGACATAACCAAGCCAATGTTGCCTGGAGGTGGTGAGTCTACTGGGGAGACATGAGACCTGTTATAACTGAGGATCCACATTAGCTAGCTGTAGAAGGGTATTTTTGAACTGCAAGTTGCATAAGGTTAGTTTTAAGCTACAAGAAGTAGATTAATACATGAATGTGCATACATTTTTTTTCTTTTAAGGAACATCTGAAATCTTAAAGAAGTTAATTTATTTGGAACTGATTACTGTCATTATTTCTTATACTTATATTCAATATGTAAATGTCTTTTTTTATTTTTTTGGAGAGTATCAGTCGTTTTACTTAAACAGATTTTCTTATTTATGACTTGTCATTACAGTTTTTTTTTTTTTTTTTTTTTTTTCAACTTCAAATGATCTATTTTACCATGACATATTAATTCAGACCTTTATGGGTAAGCCAGTTTTCTTTTTATCACATTTGCATTATTGTTTAATCATGTCCACCGTGATATAAGAGTGACTTGAAAATCTTGTAATTTTTAACCCATATGAAGGAAATGTTTTATGTAGTCATCGATTTCTTGCATTTTTTGTGTCTATATTGAAATGTTTTACATTACATTTTTTTGATGTAATTGATGTGCATTGTGAAGCTTGTTGTTAGTTCAATTTATTTTATTGACAATCTTTATGTAAGGTACATTGCATTTGTAATAAACGTTTTAGACTTTAGTCACTGCATTTCAATACCCTTATATAATAGATATTAGTGAACTTTATTTGTTTAACTGATTTAATTTTATTTGTTTAACTGGTTAAATTGTATTTTTTTAACTGGACATATTTTGTTCAATGTATTGTTTTCTGAGTATTATTATATAGTGAATAAAGGTTTCTTTCTTTTTTTTTTTATTTTTAAATTATACCAGCTTTGCTAGAAAATTATTTTTTGCTAATATACATTCAAAAAGCAAATGATTAATACACATGTCTACTAATCTTCTTTTTTGAAGTAATGTCTGTAAAAGATAAGATAAGATAGGACAGATGTAGTTTGGAAGTTTGAAGAGTTGATTTGTGGCTGCTTTGTGTTTCTTTTGCAAGTTTTTTTTTTCCCCTTGCTGTCGGCTATGTCATGTTTCAAAGCCAGCTATGCTCTCAAAATCTTCATGCCATAAGGGTTTATGAGGAAATACTTTTTCTCATCTAGAAATGTTAATTCAATATCTTAGGAGAAATCTGAAATGATGTATAGAGCTCTTGTTCACTTTTGCTGGCCTAGAGTTCCAAGAGCCGAAGGTAAAAGAATGGACCGGGCTCTCTTCATATCCTACTATGAATGGCTGCCGACCGGGAAAAGTGGAGGGATTTGATTACGCGAACTGTCACAGCAACTCCTACAACGAAAATCAAGGGACATGATAATGATATTCTTTTTCAAATGTTCTCACAGCTCTTAAATATATTATTTTTTCCATACTACTCTCTTTCAATAAATGTATTTGTCTAGTCATCATAGATGACGTAATTATTGTCTTTTATTTTTTATTTTTTTCAATGAAGATCTGTAATTTATATGATAACAATTGAAATGCATGTAGATTGCTTTTGGCCCTTGAAGTTGAAATTTATATTTCCAATGAAATATGGGCATTGGTATTACGATGAAATACAGAGCACTGAGGAATCTCCAGAAATGGTTGTGTACCAGCTATTTTTCTCTCACACTGTTTATTTTCCTCTTTGATCCACAACTCTTACTTTAAACAAGACAGTTGCTTCCCTTGTCTGTTGTCATTTTTAAAAACCTGCACCTTTTTTTTTTCATAAAACAATAAAAAAAAATTGAACTGTTTACTATTCAGAACTTCTGCTAACCTTTTGAAGAGTTTAAAGATTCGAACCCTTTTTGAATGTTTACACATATTCATTTTCTAACAAATGTTTGAATAAGGTTGTATTTTTTAAAATAAACTAGTGATATTATTGTACTGTACACAGTTTTTATGTTGATAAATTAATTAGGTACAATTCTCACAAACTTGTGTGTGGTATCAAGCCTGGTTATGCAAGGCTCAATGTGAGATGCTTGATTTCATTGGGCTGGAGATGGGCCGTGGGTTGCGCATCCTTGTCTTCACTATTCCCTTCTTCCTCAAGCAAACACATGTTTACCTCCCTTTATCATATTTTAAATGTACCGTCATCAGGTTTACTAAGCATCTCCATTGTATTCCAAGAGAATGTAGGCCTACATCTTAAATGGAGAAACTGTCTTAGGAAATAGACATTTCTTTGGGTTTTTTGTTTTCTTTACACTTTCTTCTAGCCACCTCTT
The DNA here is from genome assembly GCF_947242115.1 of Biomphalaria glabrata. Taxonomy (NCBI): domain Eukaryota; kingdom Metazoa; phylum Mollusca; class Gastropoda; family Planorbidae; genus Biomphalaria; species Biomphalaria glabrata. Next base: position 5,176,189 of record NC_074723.1, read on the forward strand.
ACCTGTTTGTATAGAACTTTTATCTCGTCTGCTCCACACCATTATTATGTCCCCTTCTGTCTCAAAAGAGCAGTGCCGGTTTCAAACTTGAAACGGCACTAAACTGTTTTAGATATGAGGCCCTTTATATCAGTCCAGATATTGTACGTATATTTCTTGGGAGCCCTAAGCGTGTGTTAGTTCCCCCTTTTCAGACCTTGCGATCAATAGGGCAGATGATGTTAAGGTCGTTTCTTTGGCCAACTGTTAACGAGCAGGGTGTCATGTGGCCAGCACTACGGCCAACCGCCTTTACTTTCCCCAACTAGAGTTGGGTGGACTCAGGGATGCCCTAAAAATCCCGAAATTCGAAAGTCTTCACCGAGATTCGAACCCCAGGTTCGCAAGATATGCTGTGTGGCACTGAGATAAAACTCATAAGATTATTTCTACCAGGTTCGGAAGGCAATCGCTTAACGACACGGCCACCACGCCCTTTTACAGCTTGTGCCTTGAGGTAAATCCGACCCTGCGAAAGAGTATGAAAGCGCCCAGACGGGCAACTGGTCCATCTGCTCTACATGGTTTAATACATTTAAACAACTTAACTGAAAAAAAAATGTAAATAGATCTAGATGAGCTGCCATAAAATTGATAAACACACACCTTGCTAAACTCATACGAAATTCTTTTAAAAAAAACGCACACGCACTGACTGATATCTGCTAGTACCAGCCTAAAGATTCGCTTTATCGATTTACCTATCTTATCTTATCTTATATAATACAGACGTTACTTCAAAAAAGAAGATGATTACGTCCTACGCGTCATGCATTTAGTCATGCATATTAACCAATGACTTAAATTCTGCCAAGTCAGTACCTATGAGTTTGTAGGCCCTACGGTACATTTAATTGGAAAATTTGGTCTCCGAAGGAACATCTGCAATTTATAAATTTTATTTTATTAAATTCAGAAGTGCTTAGAATATTTGATAAGTTTATTCTATGACGTTCATGTCGTCAGGTTAGGAAATAAAAAAAAAAACAACTAGTCTATTTATTTCATACATTTCGTTGAATAGTTCTAGAACTACATAATTTTTTAATACCAAAAAAAAAAAAAAAAAAAACCCGCTAAAATCAACTTGTTATTGATTATTAGGTACTTATACCCTTATAGAACAAACATAAGCTATAGATCCAATACAGTATGCGGAAATTGGTTATTCCATTTACGCTTCTAGGTATATTACTAACAAAGTGAACACAAAATGCACGTGTAAAGAGTAGACTAAATTGCGAAGTGTTTTTTTTTTTCAAACTGCTCCGCTTAATATGATTTATCTATCATGGTATAGTATAGTAGGCTACGATTTGTGGGGATGGGTTATTCAGATACAAGATGCATCTGTACCGTATAGATAACGCCTTGATGACCATTGATGTAAAATCTAGATCTAAGAATCCATCCATCCATCCATCCATCCCAGTGGCGCTACAGCCCATGGAGGGCTCTGGCCTGCTTTAACACATCCTTCCATTCAGATCTCTCCTGGGCCTTTCGTCTCCACGCCCTAACCCCAAGCTGTTTCAGATCTGCTTCCACGTAGATCTAAGAATGACAAAATAAAATTTAAAAAAGTCATGCTTATAGAGTGGACTAAATTGCGAATAGTGATGTCCCTTCTTCCTGTTTCTTAGGAGGATCCAGTTTAAGCTTAAATGATGTATTTATCAGACTTCTATAATTTACGGATTCAAAATTTGGTAGTGAGGGGTCATTATTATATGTTTGTTTGTTGTTTGTTTTACATGTTTCGGGTGTTCCTTCAGAGTTGAAGATAATTACTTCCTAGTCCAAACCTCCCGCAGGACGACGGGGAATGGGAGCGGGCAGGGTTTGAACCCGGGACCATCGATAAATCTGAACGACAGTCCAGCGTGCAAACCACACGACCAGGCAGCCATCCTAGGCCATGCTAGGAGGCAGCAGGTGATTCAATGAAAGGCGTGCTTTGCTTAAAACTGCCTTTCAGTTGAGGAATGAACAAAAAATATAGGATACGTGAGCCATTTTATTATATGATCAAAAATAAATTCCCATGCAAAATAAACATATATTAACTATTTCAATCGTAGCGCAGCGTATATATATTTAGTCTATAGGCTATGTATGTTTGTGTGATGCTTGCCCTGAATGTGGCAACATATGTAGGTCACAGCTGGGGCAGCGTAGCCACGGAAAATTCTGCATTCCTCATTAATCTTCGGACTCGAAGGCAAGCCTTATTATTATGTGTGTGTGAAATGGGAAAAGCCCAATAAATGTATATTATTTTAAACCAAATTCAAAGCAGCAGTTCACACTCTCGATCCATTATGTAAAATCAACTGCTTATTCAGCGCATCTTTCATGCTTGTAGCATTTTCACTGCTCTTCGGCCGAATCTCTTTTGTGAACCAGGCGGTCAGCTAACACAACTCTGCTCGAGTTGGGATTCGAACTCGAGCCCCCTTGTTAGTTGGCCATCAGCGACACATCTCTTTTTAAAAGTATAGGGCCTACCGATACTGTCTTTTGTAGGCTCACCGCGAGCTTGAAATCAATCTAGATTATTTTTATTTTATTTTTAGCAGTGGACCTATGACCGGCATTTACTTACTTAGACTTAGGTCCTCCCCGGCGCATTGGGCGGCAAACTGTCTCCATAAAGATTTGTCATTGGCAATGTCTGAAGCCTCCTCCCACCTGGTGTCCACTGTTCTGAGGTCCTCCATGAAAGTGTGACGCCAAGTTATACGATTACGTCCCTGTTTGCGTTTTCCTCGTATTGGCCTCCATGTCATCACAACTCTTGGTATGCGTAGTTCATTTTGTCGTAGAACATGCCCCGCAAACATCATGCGACGTTCTGTCACAACCTCACTAAGTGTTCGACTCCCAGTTCGGCATAGGATTTCCTTGTTTGAGACCCGATCTGTGTAACTGACTCCCAAAATCCGTCTCAGCCATTTTTGTTGAGCCACATTTAGTCTCTTCTCAATTTTGACAGAGGACTCCCATGTCTCACGTGCATATGTTGCAATTGGAATGATGATTGTGTTGAGAAGGTGTATTTTTGTCTCGAGTCCAATGGCTTGGCTTGTCCAAATAGGCTGCAGCCTTGGAAAATGCTCCCTGCCTTTCCTATTCGGCACGCTACATCATAGTAGGCATCCCCGTCATTTGTTATGATGCTGCCAAGGTAAGTGAACTTGCCCAGCTCTTCAAGCTTTGACTCGCCAAGTCTGACGGGGGCACCCTTTGCCCTATATCCCACTCGCAAAATTTTAGTCTTATCTAACTTTATGCGGATGCCAATTTTGGTTGCCTCTCTATCTAGGCTCTCCGTCATTTCTTGTATGGTTTATTTGTAGCTCCGGGTAGTGCAACATCATCAGCAAAGTCCAAGTCCGTCAATCGGAGTTGTTCATGCCATGGAATACCAAATGCAGTCTGGTTCATTGCTCCTCCTCATTATGTAGTCGATGGCTAGGAGGAAAATGAAGGGAGATAAGATGCACCCCTGTCTCTTTGTGCTAAAAAAAAAACTCTGGCCGGCATTAGGCCATTATGCAACCAATAGGCCTACAGCCGCAGTGGGACTCGCATTTTCATAGGCCCCGCGCGAATTCTTTAGGTCAACAATGCACGAAGATTGAACAATTTGGCAATTCTTGCTTTTGAGCGTGATCTGTGTAGGAAACAGAATTTTGATGATATACTGTAGACCTATAACGGCTCAGGAATAGCCTACATGGCGCCGTGATTTGGAAGCAGATGGGCAAGACGTGAGGGGGGGGGGGGCAGTTGGAGAGACTCGCCCAGAACCGAGAAGCCTGGAAGAAGCTTGTTGGTGGCCTTTGCCACAGAAGGGATCACAGGCAGAAATGAGATGACTATGACTTAGCTATACACAAGACTTGTAAAGTAAATTTGATTGTGATTTTGTACTAAGTAAAGAATGAATAAAATGTAAAGAAGAATTTATTTTCTAATACAAAATCTTAAATTTTCACTTATAAATTGCCCTTATCACTTCCCAGACTAGACCTCGCGCAATCCGTTTCCCATGGGGCCCCGCAATGGTTTGGGTTGGCCCTGACCCTATAATTATAATATAAATATATATTATTATAAATTATAGGTCTACATCTGCTAGTGGCACTAGCGGCTAGCCCAAACATAATTATGACATCTCGAGATAAATTTAATTCATCTTTTGAGTTGTGAAACATTATAGATCTATCTAGATTTGAATTATGCAAAAAAAAAAATAAATCAATACAACAGATTTCATTGACTCAGGTCCAACTTGACCTTAACACGTTATGATGTCAGGGTATGATAAAATGACGCTATCTCTGGAAAACACCGATGTAATTTAAAAATAGAAATAGCTGACCTACATATTTAGCCCCCAGTAGTTTTTTGCACGCATCCAGAGCATGGTTGTTAAAGGTCATTGAGTTCATCCAATGAAAACCAAGGCCACAAGACACACTTAATCGGATTGGTTGATGGTGGTTAAAGAAAAAAAAAAGTATGTGTACAATGTTCAGTTTATCACAACAAGTAAAAGAGTTTGACTTTGATGGCGGACGGACACATTCTTTATGGAATCTAATAAAAATGTTATTCATCTAATTGCCGGAGGGTAAGTAAACTATTCAAACATTATCACCGCCATAGACCATATTTTGGATAAGAATAAAGCTCTATAATTTAGATTTATATTAAACACGTGGACGTCGAGGATTAGTATACTTTTAATAACAGTGAGTGACTGAGTCTGAGAAAGTAAACTTGGTCATGGTGACAACAGACAGTCTTAACTGAATGATGAATGATTTTGTACTGTCATTACTGAGCTCTAGGTTACATAATTAAGTTAACAACTTGATAGAAAGATTGCATATTTTTTTATTCTAGATTCTTGGTTAGTAAGTAACCTGTAGACCAAAAAAAAACACACACAAAAAAAAAAACTAGTAGACTTAGATCTATATATTACTTATTAAATATTAGACGGCTTAAACTAGAGCAGAGGTCTAGTCATACAATCTACTATGTAACTTTCTAGAATCTAGACAATTTAGTTTATCTAGATCAAAATCAAGATCTAACACTAACTCAACTGTCTTGTCACTCTTGTGACTAACAGTGAGTAACAGTAACATTAGTTTTGGTCTTGAGTGATTTGAGTCTTGAGATCTAACTAATCTAAATCAGGTACTAATCTAACTTGATACATTTATTACGATTTACATTTAACATTATCATTAGTCATTATTGCTGTCATTACATTACATAAATTTGATAAATTGTAACTAAAACATCGATTTAGATCGAGATCTAGATTTTACTATTTTTTAGATGAGTTTGTTATAATATAATATTTAAATTGACTGTCATTCATGATTGCAAGAAATAAACACAAGTGTTGTTGTAGATCTATAATATAGATTATCACTAAATAATAAAACATGATAAAGAATAATGATTGACTGTGATAGATGATCTAATAAATTCTAATAACTCTAATCTAAACTTTAAAACTAGGACTAGAGGTTAGATAGTTAACTTATCATGTAAATTACAGATATATATATATCAATGTTTCTTCAAAAGGGAAGACTTAGAATCTAGATCTAATAATCTATAGATCTATATGTCCTTCGCTCATTGATATTCATGTGTCTGTTAATCTAGCAGTGCAAGTTAATAGGAGACTTAAACTATGCTTAGTCATTGATTTCCTGGCTGATCCAGGCAACCAGTTTCCTTCCGTGCTCTAATTAGCTAGTTATAGTGTCTATCTAAATTATAATCTATATCTATTCTATGTGATCTAATTCTAATCTAATTAAAAATCTAGAACAGTTGTAGATTAGCAAGGCTACTATTAGCTATAGATCTATATTTCTATATTAGTCTATATAGTAGACTAAATAATGTGATTAATTTAACTCCATTCCTGGGTATGAGAAAGAGACATGATTAAAAAAATACTTTGATGTTTTGTCTTTATAGATCTATATGGATTCTGAATGGTTTCTTTAGACAATATTGTCAATATGTAAACAATTATATTATATGCACTAGATTTACTTTAGACTATTTCAGGCAGGTCTAGTTTAAAGCTTTTTCAATCACTGTTTTATTTGACATGCTACAGCATATTAAATTTATATTTTGAAAATTGAAATTAGAAAGTCTAGAAATTGTATGTTAAAAATTACTATTAAAGTAACTTGTATCTAGATGTTTAATGATATAAAACATATTGCCAAATATTAAATTAAATGTTTGATATCATAAAGACATCAGAATAATTTTGCAGTAAATCAAAACTAAAAGAGAAATAGGTTTAGCTAAAGATTAAAACAAAAAAAAAATGTTTAATTCGCAATGGTTTAATTACTAAGGTTAGCTAACTGGGTTGATTTCATTAGATACAAACCAACTGTTAATTCGAGTAGTGTTAGGTTGTAGCTCCAGACAGCTAGTTGTAAGCGTATAACATTATTTTTTTGTCATAAATTTTGAATTCACAAAGATTTCAGTTTTAATGTAGATATTTATAAATGTAGAAACAGAGAGATGAAATAACAAGATATGTCAAATGATTAAAATAACATGATACTCACTTCGTAACTAATTTTGAGATACAATCTTCTTTACATTGGGATTAAATTACGTTTTTAACTAGTTTTAAATATTGTAACACTCGTCAGCACTGCCAAGCTATCTTAAATTGATTACTAATCATTATATTGGTGAGAGAAAAAATAGAATCTATAAGTATGATTAAAAGAGAGATTTGTAAATTTTTTTTGGTAAGATGCAAGTTTTTATTACTTTGTCTCTTTATAAATTGATTTTATTATTAACAAAAGATCCTGGATATCTTTATCGTTTTTTTTGTGTGCATTTATTTTAAATTATTTTCTGTGACATGATCAACCCTTAAATAATAGCGCATAGCTTCTACACTTATACATCATGATGGTTTTAGTTGCTTTTTTTTTTGTGGGTGTGTAGTCTGTTCCATTAGTAGAGACAGAAAAACGGGATCAAAAATATTTTATTCATGAATGCCTAAAACTAAACAAAATCATTTTGTCCTTACTTTTACCTGGATAAGTAAAGTTAATTATATGGTGAGTCTAATAACTAACAAGAAAATAAAAAATCGTGTACATTTTTTTGCGCACATCTATAAATAATATAGAAATGTAATAATATTATCATGGTCATATTTCCTTTTTTTAAAAGCACGGCTGGAACCACTGGAGCAGTGTTGACATGTCCACTTGAGGTAGTCAAAACTAGGCTTCAATCATCAGTGTCCTCCTTTGTTCAGGTCAATGTGCATGCTGCTCTGCGTTTGTTGCCATCCCAGCAAGTAGTGGCAATCAGTACATGTACACACGGCTGTCAAGTTGTTCACAACGATGCAGTTCTTGACCCTAGCAAATACAAGAAGCACCAGTTTCAAATTGTTAGCTGCTTGAAGTAAGTTTTTAAAAATTTTTTTTTTTTTTTTTATTTTAGTTCAAAGTTTTCACATTAATAATGTTTTTTTTTCCTAGCACAAATTGTTAGATTTCTTTTATAGACATTAGAATTATGTGTTGTTTTTGTTTTTTTCTAACAGGCATATTTTAAAAACTGAGGGCATTAAGGGTCTCTTTAAAGGTCTGGGACCAACTTTGGTTGGAGTAGCTCCGTCTCGGTGAGTACATGGATCATACATTTTTTTAAAAACTCGATCAAAAAAAAAAAATTTTTTTTCAGTAATAATTTACTGGGAGATATTTAACATGCTTACACTCTCCTATTTGCTTGTATTTTATTTGGTTATTATCCTCCTTTAAACCTGTTTTCAAGGATTTTACTTTTCATTGACAGTCTATGCATAGGTTATCATTTTTCTTTTCTTCTATACTAATACTTCATCATTCAAAGCCAGTATATGCACTGTAACTCTTACAATAAGTTCATGAAAAATGTACCCCCTGCCTCTTCTGTCAGAGTACAGCTAAATGACTACCTCCCCCACCCCCCTTCAGCTGGTGTATAGACAGTAAACAAAAGAATTAAGAAGATTTTATAGCAGGAGGGATAGGAGTTAATGCTGGGATTATACCAAGAGAGAGATAACCCAGTTTCAGTCAAACAGAAAAGTAGTTCAAGTTACTGCCTATTTATACTTAACTGAAAATTATTGCTGATACCAGATTTTTGTGGGCACTGGGAGTCATTGGTTTATGTTTTGTTAAGTATTTCTTGTTTGTTTTTCATTACTAATAGACATTTTTTACTGGGATCATTTGTAGTTTTAACAGGCTTGTAAGAAATAAAATGTATTTTTAATTAATAATGGAAATACTTAGCTTGTAGGCTTTTGGGGTTCTTTCCTTCTTGTTATTATTTTTTTTTTTTCAAGACTTATTGAAATAGTAAAAGTTGGTTATAATATAATCAGGTCTTGCATTCATTAAGAAGTTAAGCCCCAGTAATGCAGTCATTATAGCAACAACAAATAAATTGAAATAACAGAAACAGTCCCCTGAAGGTAGAAGATGGTATAATTCATAATAACTTAAGTATAGCTTATATACTGAAATATTTACACACTTAGTGTCCTCAACATCAGTAGGGAAGTCATTCGTTTATATTTAAGTCTAAGTTAAAATCTAGAAGGAATGTAAATGTTAATTATAACAATTATTACACTACATAAATCATATCTGGACAGCCTTCAGAATGCTTGACTCTAAAGAAATTATGCTATCTCCTGTATATAATTTTTTTTTTTTTTGTCTCGACCACGGTAAACTATCCAGTCTAAAAAGATGTTTTTATTTATTTAAATAGTTCAAATATCTAATTGTTAAAAAGTTTTCTCTAATCATGCATAGAACATGTTCACACGATTTTAGACTTATTTCTATTCTATTTTTTTTCTCATACACATGACATGGACGGTTGAGTTTTAGTGTTACACTTTAGAGGTTTCTATTTTGGGGCTTTCTTTTTCTGTGGTCATCAGTGTAGATACATTTTCCAAGTCAAGGCTCGGTCTATTGATATTTGAACCTAGCAACTACATTGTATGATTTTTAAGAGTACAATCCTGCATGTGACATTGATATCCCAGAAAAAAAAAGTTTTGTTAAAAATCACTTTTCTTACAAACTGTGACTAACAGTTTTTAGTTGTCTGTCTAATACTATTTGACTACATTTTCTTTTTTTCTGCCAAAGTATCTTTGCATTGGTCAAAGGCTTAAATAAATGTGTTTGAATCATTAGATGGAAACAGGAAATGGGCTATCAAATAATTATTTTACAAATCTAACCAGATGTTGCACTATGGCATCTGTCTCCATGGCCTTACTCCACCTGGTACTGCTGTCTGGTGAATTAATCAAATGGTATCATTTTTGGTATCACTGTATTAAATGAAATGCACCCAGTCCTGGAGAGGAGCCATCTTTTAACTCCACAGCTTGTCCTCTGTTAGATGATATTCTTATCTTATAATTTAGTTTGGTTATCATATCAGTATGGGTATAGTATATCTACAGTATATTTGTCAGCATATAAGTTGAACATAATTTAAAACAACAATTAATCAGTAGTTTTTCATATTATCGCGTGAACTGCAGTGTTCCACAATGGATATAGTACATGTAACTATTTTTTTTTTATGGAAATGTTTTTTTTCTTGAGGATTTCAATAAGAGATTGACCCTTTACAAAACAATTAGATATTATATTCATTATAAGACATCAGTTAGGCCTGGTTCACATCTAACTTCACATTCACTTTCACCTATCCTTTGGTCTGCTGGACCGCTGGGGCACCACACAAGATCTGTCAACCTTCTTTCTCTGTCATTCTTTTTTGATAGAATTTCATTCTGATGTTCTTTCTGAAAATATTGAAACCTGCCTTTTTACCTGCCTGGGTGGGACCACTTCGGGGGCCGATTTTGAGTTTGTTTCCACACAAACTCTCTTTGTAATCTTGTTTTTAGTTTGTCTAGTGCTCTCTGTTAAAAAAAGTCTCAAAATATAAAACATTTTCATTATTATATCACCCATGTAATGTAAAAAATATAGAGCATGGAAATGACTTGTTATTATTTACTCAATCTTTGTTAGCTATTAGGTACATCTAAATATCTTTCAACTTAGAGCTAGAGGACATTGGAATTCATAAACAGTTCCATTTTTAACTTTGTTCCACGATGTTTCTTGTTGGTGGTAGGCCTTTTTTTATTCCCCCTCGCTACCTTGTTTCACTGTGGCCCTGATGTGGAAACTCTTATCAATGTATATTTAGCAACGCCTCCTTTGATCAAGGTTAAAACTAAAGGTTCGTCTGAATACTTTTGAGAAGGGGAGTTCAGTGTTCTGAGCGGGAAGTCAGTGATTGCATTAACATAATGGCGGGCAAAATAAATCTCTTAGGTTGGCCCTGTTTTTTTTTAATTTCTTTATTAAACATTGCATTGAAGCGTGGCTATGTTGAAGCGATACATTCAAAAGCACTTTACACTTGAGCTGAAATCTTCAGTCTAGATCTAGACTAAATCCAAGCTTTTTAATTTATTTTTTGTTCTGTCTGCTTTTAAAGAATTGTTCATTCCTCTCGTGTGGCTTATAAGTGTGTTCTTTCACTAGTGTGTAGTTAACATTTGCCTCCCACATAAGACCTTCAGACACTGGAATTTGAAGTACAACGTAATAAAAATAACAAGCAGGTCTATTCTAGGCCTGGGCGATGTAGCCTACTTCTGAAATCGTAAGATTAAAAACAAAACATCTGGCTTGGTCTAGATGTCTAGGTCAGCCCCCTACTGCATGTGAGTTCTACTCCGCGCGCACTACCAATACTGTCACACGTGATGGATCTAGTTTTTGGCTTAGGGCTTAGAGCCAAACTAAGACACTTATAGATCGTAGTCGTCTGTTGGAGTGTTGGGAGCAGAACTGTAGTAGTGATCACTAACCTATATAACCGACTCGTGGACATCTGCTGCTACATTGTAATGCAATGACGTAACTTGTAGGTCTCTCTCGGTGTAAATCTACCGCGCAACTGAAATACAATTCAAAAAGTTTTTTAAAAGACTTCTTTAAGGAAAGCCTAAAAGAAAAATTGGGGACTGGTAAAGCTCTTGGCCGCAGAACAGAGAGTCTCTGGTTTAAATTCTGGCGCTTGTTGGAACATCCATGAATTCGCCCAGATCTAATTAGCACCATGAATCTGGTTGAGGGTAAGGGTTAGGTCCCTATTCTGGTTACTTGTCAACAGGCTAGCTTAAAATGTTTTATGGCCACAATTAGTATTTTGTAGACATTCGCCTTTCTGATACGCTTAAAGTGAACCCTAAACGTGCGTGTCAGGATCAGTCCTGCACAAGTCTGCTGAATTATATACATATCTCGCGACATAAAATTGAGCCCAGTCGATGATTTTGAATTTGGCCTTGATGGGCCTTTGCCATGAAGGTCTTTGTAGCCATTCGTTCTTTTGTGTTTGACGTCATTTTCGAATTATCATTTTGTACACACTGTTCTGACCTTGACTGACTTAGAGAAGCTGGGCAGCTAATTGTCATCAGAACAAGGATCGCGTGTATCCACGCGCAGATATCGTGGCGAACACGTTTGGAGTGGAGGCTACTATCTACGTGCTGTGGTATTGGCACTAGAACAAAAGTTCAGTCTCAGGTTGTACACCATTGGACTGAATGCAAATAAATATACTGTACCTGTATATTTATACAGGATCGCGCTTTACCTCTTACAAGAACCACTTCGATGACTTTTTGTTTTTAAGCTGTAAATCTCATTCTTGTATTTATTGTTTATAAACATACCAGTATAAGGCAGTAACGCTGTGTTCTATGTTGGGGTCTGTATGGACATTCTGGTGCTTGTGCCTAGTTGTCGACCTCCCAGCACTGTCGTGTGTCATTGCACCTTTCAAGCCTTTGAGAAGTGATTTTAGAGCCATGTGAAGGGCTCGTCACGACACTGGCCCTAAATCATCAAGTCCATACGTGACAATAGCAAGGCCACACAGTCCAAGTTCTTCTGTTTGATAGTTGTTTTTTTTTTTTTCAGTTACATTTTAAATCTATTGGTCTAGTACTAATTTAATACAAAATTAACTCATACAAGGCTATGCAAACGAAACATGTTATTCATTAACATAAATTGTTGTTGTTTTTGTGTGTGTGTGTGTCCCTGGGAAAATGCTAATGTTACAAGTTTTTTTTTTTTTTTTTTTTTTACGGTCATTGGACAGTGGAAGGAATTTTCTTTCCAAGTATTATGTCATTGAAGGAAAGATACATGGAGTTTTATATGTATATTTGCGCGAATGGTTAACTATTGCGAAAAGTCACTTTGTCGGAGAAATATTATTATAATTAGCATTGTCTATTAGTTTTATTATGAAGTTACTGGCATGTTTCATCCAATCAATCGTAAGTCTAGTTACAGCTTAAACATAAGTGGAAAGCTTTGGTGCTGTAACTAACAATGAGTCAACACAACATGTAACAATGTAAACATAATGGCAGCACTAGAGTACAGTGGTGAAGTAAATATTTAGAAAAAAAATAGACTCCTACGAGGACTCGAACCATGGACCGACATGTGGCTGCTAGTCGGTGCTGTCTGGTCGGGGATGCGTGGTTCATGCGTCTGTGTTTCATCACAGTGGATCTTCTCTCGATGACCACTGTACTCTCGTGTTGTGACGTGTCATGTTTACTCACAACTAGTTTGTAATGTTTACTTTTTTTGCACTCGTTGATACGCTATTGTCCCCTTCAGTGTTCATTTATCAATTTGTTTTCCTGTCCATTTTTATCCGATGAGGGTCTTGGTAAGCTTCTGGTCAGGGAGCCTGGTGACCGCTCTTGAAATTTGCCTCGTGGGGTCTCGTTTGAAACCCATTGAAGGCTGATTTTAGTAATTCTTGTTTTCTGTTGGTCGTGACTGCATAACTTCGCAAGTCGCTGGCCACATACTCAAATGGTCTGTCTTCTGACCCAGTCAATAGAAGGCTCTTTGAGGGAGGGATTCTCCCCCAACCTCCTGTAGATGTGTCAGATCTAAACTAAATTCAGTTTTTTTCGGTGGCTAATGTTACATCGGATATTGATCTTGTCTATCTCTCGTTAAATGACCTGCTCGTGCCAAATGGTAGAGCGCTTTTATCTGTTGTATCATTAGATAGAGTAGATCTAGATCGAGCTGTATTATGTTTTCATAAGCATTCTTACATATAGTTTGTTCTTCATTCATGATTCATTAAATGGCACTATTAAACCCCCCCCCCCAAAACCTGTGCCTGTTTAAGAACTCGGTTATGTTATCTTGGATGTGTAGGCAGACGTGACCTACTTTTCGTAGCCTATTCCTTCTGGCGTAGCACGTGTTCTTTGTTTTTCCGACAATCGTGTTTTGTTTTGTTTTTTTTATGTTGTTTTTAACCGTTTCTTCTTCTGACTGCACTTTTTTATTTTAGCATGCTTCGTCATCAGATCACGCAACTAATAAAACATAAAGGCGATAGCAATATAATAGTGTGCTTTAAGATTTCGGCCCAGGATATTGCACCCCAAACTGCGCACTCCTCTCGTCTCAAAACATGGCTCGCCAGTTGTATTGTTTACATGCCAGCAGTGTGTGCCAATATATTGAGTCTTGTTTTCGTCTGGTCACGTGACGTCTTGTTTTCTATTTGTTGTTGTCCGTTTCGTACATATGGGTTGTTATTGCATGTGACTGTAAATTTCAAACCAAGTCAAAGTCGTATGTTCAAAACATTTAAAAATAGAACAGCTCTTAATAAGTACATTCTGCAGATCTGCAGTCGCGTTATTGATTGTTTGTGTTAAATGATTTTTTTTTCTTTTTAAAACTCCCTGCCAAGTCTTGTCCACATGTGCATGAAATAACTTTTAGGTGTTTGATTAATGGAAACGGTACCCCCTTGAAATTTTGTGTTCATAACATATTTAAATATTGTCTGATATTGTCTGCTGCTTCTAGAGGTCTGGTTTTGTTGTTCCTATTCACGTCTGCTGCGCACATACACACACGCGACGAGGTTATCTTACTTTAGTGAGTGGTTTTGTGCACGTAGGCAACACATGTACATTATAGTGTGTAGTTTGTCTGCTAAACATGATGTTTGTGTACCTCGTCTGTGTCCTCAGAGCCATCTATTTCGGCGCCTACGCCCACTGTAAGCAAGCACTCAACCGAGTCATCACTCCAGACACACATTTAGTTCACTTGTGTTCAGCAATAGCAGCAGGTACTGGTTCTCTTTCTACAATACTGCTCCCAAGTCAACTAGTTCCTAATTCATTTGTTGATTAGTAAACATAGAATAAAGAAACAATATATAACTGCCACCTATATTTTAAAAGAATATCTTAAAGCTGAAACCTACATTGCTTACATTTTAGTTAGATCAATCTTTGTTGACTAGTTGGAACAAAAAAATTGCAAACTGAATTAAGTTTAATGCATTTGTCTGTGTTGACAACTACCAGATTGATTTTTTGATTACGTTTTAAAAAATAGTCTAAATTTCGTTCATGCACCAATGTCAATTTAATTTGAGATCAATTTAGTTTGAATGTTCCTTATCCGTGGTGTAGAGACTGTGAAAACAATTTAGTTTAGAGAGTTGATACATACGTTTTGTCTGCCTCTGAAAGTGATTAGAATGTTGATCTCTCTCTCTCTCTCCAGGTGTATCTGCGGCTACTTGCACCAATCCAATATGGTTTGTGAAAACAAGGTTACAGCTAGATCAGAAGTAAGTACTTAGATGAGTCTGTGTTTCGTGGGGGGGGGGGGGGGCGTGTGTGCCATGGGTAGAGTTTGAAGAGTAACATGCACTGAACCAAACTTGGTCATGTCAGACCTCATGGATGAACCGGCCTGAATAGTTTCCCCCAATGTCCCTTAAATCATAATATTGATTGATAACACTGAATTAATTTGGTGGTTGGGGGGGGGGGGGGTATATTACGGCTGACTCTTTGTATTGTCAATGCCCAATAGACTGGCGCTGGTCTTCACAGCACCCTGACTTTCTGCGTCAGTGAACTTCAAAACTCTGATTGTAATTGTCCTAACAACCACCTTGCTCCCCGCCTTCCTCACACCAATCAGTTAACATTTATTCTTAATTCTGTCTACCTAGTAGCGATGGCTGTGTTTGGCCATATGGCAGAAAGTATTAATTATCTGGCTGCAGAACTGAAATTGAACTTGCAGGGATATGCGTTTCTTGACAGCTCAAAAAAAAAAAATCTTCAAGAATCCCTAACAAATGTACCAGAGCGCACTAAACAAGACATAAAAGTAACCAAAATACAATAAATGTATAAAGTACAACATTGGGAGATGAGTAAATTAAGTCACCGTAGTAAGAGCTTGTGTTACTTTTTTTTTAAAAGTCCACAAATTAAATAATAATAATAAAAAAAAAAGAAAGTGCCCCTCCCCCATTTCGCCCTGTGGCCCACTCGCTGGCAGATCTATTCATACATACATTCCACAAGTACTGTCACTTGACCTCATTCGGGACTTCATTGTTGACCTCAAGTCAACACTTACAAACAATACGGCTGATATACTGTACTTATGCGAAGCAATAAACGCAGCTCTGGGTATAATATTCATGCTTTCATTCTGGTGTAACACTGTATGAGCGTGTGGTACCGAGTTAGATCTAGATCAGATCAAGTGTTGAACAAACAAGGGGATGTGGTTCTGTGCTGGTTTCATACACCCGACCTACTTTTCATTTCCTACACATCTAGATCTAGTTCCCAGTCCTCACGTTAAATGTGTCTGGCTCAGACGTCAACATGACAGTTCACCTCCACGTGTCACCTTGTTCATAGTGCAGTAGTCCGCTGGTGGGCAAGTAGGTTATGAACCAGCTAGCTAGTTGCCTTTCTCCACTCTGTTAAAAAAAATATTCCTTCAATTGTATGTAAATAACTATTTTTTTGTTAAACCTTCTATTATTGGCATTAGCCGCTTATTGTGTAGGTAGTGTTTTTTGGTTCCCTACTTCTCAATCTCGACTCCTCGCTTTTCAAGGTTAGGAGGTTATTTCTGTAACCTTAGGTCAACGTCAGCACGTTAGAGCCAAGTGATGTTTCTAGCCTACACAGGTAGAAAAAGGTGAGACATTGTCTCCCCCTAACTACAATACATTCCCGTCTCCGACATTAAGAGTTTGAAAAGTAGCTCACGGCTCGCCCAGCTTTGTTCTCGGATTGGTCAATAATTATCTCATAAAATACAGACGTTACTTCAAAAAAGATGATTACGTCCTACGAGTGTAATTATAGATCTAGTTTTTCATCTTACTAAATACACATCAAATTAATTTTTGATAAAGAAATCGGTAAACAAATAGCATTTTGAATGTGGGTGGGTGAAAATCGTGGTAAAGTGTGCCGACTTAGTCAAATCATAAGACTTAATCAAATCATATTGTGTCGCACTTGTCGATGTAAACACGTCTGCCGATTCTGTGTTAGAGAGTAATATCCCTTGACCCAGCGCAGCCATTTGTTTTCTAAAGAGATGTGTGTAGTAGGGCAGCTGGCTAGATATGAATCACTTGTATTTTCTCCCGTTACTTTTTTTGTCTCTTCCGTTAGATATATTTGTTTACAAGTTAGGGATTCCTTGTGTTGGAGTAGACACACGTAGGCCATCAAATGTGTATGTTGCTTCGACACAAAACTATTGTCATGTAGAGAAATAGGTCAAGGCTAACCAAGTACAATCAATGCCCGCTCTTACTCGCGCGTGTTTACCGCCGTGAAGGGTTAATAATCGTGTTTACGTCTAGAGATTCTAAACCAGATTTAAATATTGTCTTTAAATACACGTGCGATAGGAAACTAAGCAGTCGTGCTTGAAGCTGTAACCTTCCTTTTTTTTATTTTTAGACAGCAGAGTTCGCCATTCTGTAAAGTATTTATTTTATGCGCGCGAGGTCACGTAAACTGACAACATAAAAACCTGACCTGGCATGACACCCAGGCAGCGGTGGGGGAGAAAGGCTGACACACCTGAGCAACTCCATGAAAAAAAAACAACGCTTTATTTCTTCTTTGAATTAAAGATATGAGATTGAGAGATGCAAGAGATACTATCTGTTGAATGTGGATAGAAAGATTCAAATGCTGCAGTGGTATTCACTTCAGTTTGATGTTGTTATGAATGTGCTAACTAGCCACACTACTTGTGTAGGCAGTTTTCTGTTTATAACAAGACATTGTAAGACTTGCATATTTGTAACTGAATACACCAAAGTCAGGTTAGGAACCTAGAAAGAACTCATCACTTCACTGTAGTAGAAAACAACACTTCTACTGGAGGGCTCTTGATCCTGTGTGCACAAATGTTGGGGGCTAAATGTTTTAAACATGGTCCTAGCCCCAGACAGCTAGTCCAACTAAACCATTGTAGAGGTATTATAGTCTAAATGCAGAACTTGAATAAAACTTGTACAAACTTCTTTTTAAATAAGAGTGAACATAACTGTAATTTGTCAATATATGCACAGATTTCGCTTCAATGAAGATGTATAGAGAAACAAAAGTGAAACAATGATAATTTAAACAAGAAACAACTCTGTCTCAAAACAAAGACACATTTTCTATCTCCAGCAAGGTACAAGAAACAACTCTGTCTCAAAACAAAGACACATTTTCTATCTCCAGCAAGGTCTAAAAGATTTAATTCAGCCTATACAAATAAAAGATTTGCCATAATTTTACTCATCGATACATCAAAAACCTGCACACACCCTCCACAACACTGAAATAAGTTGTATTATAATGCAGTAACTTGGGGTCCCTTGTAAATATTTAGAACTGGGTGTATGTATTGTTGATTGGATAAAACAAATCTAAATAACAGATGAATGAAATGCAAAGTTTTAGTAACGGCACTTCTGAACAATAATTCTATTACCCAGCTCACCAGCCAGCTGAAGTCTTTTTGTAACAAGTTATCTTTGAGAAGTCAGAAGCAATTTCCTTTTTAATGATTCCAAAAATAGAGCAGATAATTGGACCCTGAAGATAAAAGCTTATTGGGCCAAGAAGACAGTGATGGTACAGACAGATAGTAGTTTCAGTCATGAAAGTTTGACCAAGACATATTGAGAAGGTGGCTATGTTGCCATGAACATTTTGGGATTCAATCAAATGTGTCCTCTGAATGCTGCATGTTAGCAGCACCCTCAGTTTTAGAAATTGTTATATAAACCTGAGACATATGGACACACTGTTTCAGATTCACATCTAGATTTTAAGATAGAGTTGCTCTTATTTGTATCTCTTATTGAAAACAAATTAAATTTGAAATATTTTTTGAAAAATTTTTGTTTAGGTCAGAGAACAAGCTTACATGTCGGGAATGTATCAGGAGGATCTACCAACAGAGTGGCATCAAGGGCTTCTACAAAGGTATCAGTGCTTCCTACTTTGGGGTCAGTGAAACCGTGGTCCATCTGGTCATTTATGAGGCCATCAAGGCCCACATTCAACAAAAGACTAATCATGACAGGCTGGCTGCTGCCAATCAGAGGCTGGAAGATTCTGTCGAGCCTGACATTGATGGGGATATTGATTATAGCAAAGAAACTTTCCTGACCTCAGACTACCTGAAATACATGCTTGCAGGTGCCTGCTCCAAAACATGTGCCACATGTTTGTGTTATCCACATGGTGAGTCATTCTAAGTTAGCTTAACCACTTAACCACCATGCCCCACATCTATTTGATCAATATTAAAATAGATTTGCTAGCTAAAATACAAGAATAAAAATTAGATTTTCTAAGTCATAAAAATAATTCTGTTTATGGAAATACTAGCAAGTCACACCAGCTATACTCATTGATCTGCGCCCATTTGGGGAAATATTGATAATTAAATACAAAGGTTTAATTGAAATATTGTGTAGCTTTCTTTTACCTTTATCTTTGTACAAATAAATCAGAAATTTAATAAGTTAAAAATTATGCAATCTCTAACATTAAGTTTGGTATTGACAGACTTTAAAAAAAAAATTAAGCAAGTCATTAAATTTTAAACATTGAGTAGATAAAATATATTTCTTGGTTCCAATTCAATAAAAAAAATAGCAATAGTAAACTGGTGATTGGTATCTAGGAGCAGGTTTAGGTGCTCAGCAAACACGTCAGTGTGATTCTGGCTTTAAACTTTTGATATGCAACCAAGCATTTATGTCACTTGATCACACATTGCATTGTGCTGACCTCATAACATCCTCAATAATTTTGGAGATTTGGGAATGGTAATAAATATGTTTTTTATAAGAGTTTGAAACCTCTGAGGAACTTTTTAAAAAAAATGTATCATTATCTTGTATAATTAGAATTGAGTCGCAGTGATTGAGGGGTAAATCGCTTAACTTCCAAACCGGGGATTCAGGGTTCGAATCCTGGTGAAGAATGGAATTTTTAATTTCGGGATCTTTGGGGTGCCCTGACATTAGTTGGGGAAAGTAAAAGCGGTTGGTCATTGTGCTGGCCACATGACACCCTCGTTAACCTTGTTAAACAGATGACTTTTACATCATCTGCCCTATAGACAACAGGGTCTGAAAGGGGAACTTGACTTTTACTTTATATAATTATAATAGAACTGAAATACTTTGATGTCGTTTCAGAGGTTGCAAGGACTCGTTTGAGAGAGGAAGGCTCACGTTACAACTCCTTTTTCCAAACACTCTTCCTAGTTTTCAAGGAAGAAGGACGGGCAGGACTTTACCGAGGGCTAGGGACTCAATTGATTCGACAGATTCCTAACACAGCTATTGTCATGGCAACGTATGAAGCAGTGGTGCATGCCTTGATGCCTGTGAGTGATTAGATCTGACTGTAGCGTCTGGGTCATTTCATCTGGAGCATGACTGTTTGTTTTAGCTGCAACACACAAAAAAAAAGTTCAAATAATGTTCAACAGATTCACGCAAGACTTGTACTTCAAGAGCTCTAGTGCATAAGGATACTACACTCTGATTGGTAGTCTGTTTAAATGGAAAACTGTGAGAACATTTTTTCGTACAAATGAAGTGTCTGCCTGCTGTTGAGTGCTTCCTATTGGCTCAGTGTCTAAGAAGTTACTTTTTCAGCTTTGAAGATTACATAATTGTATTGTTTCTGAATTAGCAGCTATCAAGAAGTTAGATTTAACTGAGCTCACTACAGCAATACTGTTCAAAATGTACACTATATTCTACTAAGTATATATGTATATAACATGCTCAGGTTATATTCCAACAGGGTTGAGATAGAGTAAGTTATGATTAAAACCTGCAATATAGTTCTTAATTAACAAAAGTGTGTATAAATGTTAGATTGAATATTTCTAATATTTGTTCCTTATATATATGTTGCCTTATTTAGACCTGATGTAGAAGAATGAGGGGTCGGAATTGTCAAATAAATTTGGTTTTAGTAGCAAAATTAAGGGATTTGAATTGGGAATGGAGGAAGATTTATTTAAATATCTGGCTTCTAGAAATTCTGATGTTTCAATCATATGTTGTTTTATATCAACCCTGGGTTTGATTAGATGTGTGTTAAAATTAAGCGTGTGAACATGTAGTTGATGTTTATTAGGGTGTAATTTATAGATTGTGTAGATTGAATGGGGAGCTCTATTAATCAGTATTCAGATTTAGTCTAGAATGACTTTGTTGTTTCAATTCAAGTTGCTCTACTTGACCAGATAATTATTTGTTATCATTGGAGGTACAGTATTCTCTGGATCATTTTTCACTTTATAAAATTTCAATAATTCATTTTAGGCATAAATATAATGTTCATTTTACTGTTAGGTGTCTATTTTGGGGTTTAAACAATTTTGTGAAAAAAAAATATTTTTTTTTTTAATTTATATGTGCTCTTGTCCAGTGAAACAATAATTTTAAATATAAAAAAAGATTATTTTTTTTTTCAAAACTTGACAGATTTGATGTGAGCTACTTGTTTTGTTTTTTTTTGTGGATAATTTGATTTAGGGCATTGGGTATAGTCATATTTTTTTTTATTTGGTTAGTGGGTTTTTAAAAAGTTTTTCTGAATTAAGTCCATTATATGGTTGTTGATTTTGTAATGAGATAATTTATTTGTAGTTTCTTAGTTGTCCACAGTGTAACTAATATAGAATTCTATTTTGTCACTAAGACATTGATATAAATTCATTCTAGAACTTGTGGAGAAAGATAGGAATATCTACCTTATGTTCAAACTTTAAAAAAACTGCCTTATTTTTGTACTTTAATATGTATAACTATTTTTTGTAATTTCCATTACCTCAGGCATTATGTTTATATTAGACAGAAACAATTTGCAATTAGATTATTTTTATGTATACCTGAAGATTCAAGTTAAATTCATTTAGAACTCGGGGAAATATAGATTGTTTAAATCGATATATAGAAATTAAGAATTTCTTAAGGCATGTCCAAATGTCACCATACAGTCAGAAAATGTAAAAAAATATTGAAATAATGTATTTTGTGTGTGAATTAAACCCATTCTTTCCTAATGGTGACTTCAATCATGATGTAAAGCCAGTATCTGACTTAGTGTGAACTGGAAATATTCTAGTCACTTTGTGTTACGAAAATATAAACAAAATTGTTAGTAGTCTTTTTTTTTGGTTTAGCTTAATAACCAAAACTATTTATAGAATATTGAGAGACTCACTGTACATTGTATTTACTGTTACATTTTCTTATTGTTTGTTTTGCCCAGAAACTTTCATGATGAATTTGTCATATTTTTAGTGTGTACTTGATATAAAACCTTTCCTATGTCAAAGTGTGTTGGACACACTTGGGAAAGGTTTTGCTTTCGAAGCTGTGCTTGAGAAATCAACAACAGCAGCTGTACATTGTTGTTGGTTTGGTGAGACTTGAATGTGTCTGAGAGTGCTAGCTGGAGTTGGGTGGGTTAGATTGAGCTCGGTTCTTGTGTCATGTGATGTATATATGTTGTGTTTGATTCTCCCAGAAATGTGAGGAATTGAGGGATTTTGTTATGATTAGTGTTACATACAAATATTATAATGAGCCTGTTAAAATTAAAGGCTAAGAAAACAAAACTACATGTTTTTTTTTATTCACAGTTTGTGCAAGTCACTTATTACAGTCCGTCACCCCTATGGGTCGCCAACAATATATCTCCATAGCCCCCTGTTCTGGGCCATTCTTTCTTTTTCCAGGTGTAACCAGGGCCCCCTCTTTCTCTTGCCTTGTGGGTTACACTTCATTCTAGATGGTGCTTTGCAGAGAGTGTGCCTAATCTTTTCTTCTACTGGAGTTTAAATTTGATTGGTTGATTTTTGCAAAAGATCATTGTTAATGAAAGTTTGCACTTTTCTGTTAGTTTTAGTTGTTCTCTAGCTCTTAGCTCCATATAGCAAAATGGCCTTAAGATTTGAGTTAAGGATAAATATTTGTTGTCAAGGAAATTTCTGTTTTCTAATATTTCTTTTGAGATGTATGAAGGCAACCCTTGCTTTGATGTCAGCATCTGTTACATCTATGATGCAGGCCGGCCTTAGGGCACTGCAACCTATGTGGGCCCCGCACTTTCATAGGCCCCGCACTAACACTAGTTGTAAACTATTAAATTAAACCATTTTAACTTATTACAGGGTTTCCGCTGCCTCCTGATTTTCCAGGGGCTCCTGGATATCTCCTGAAATTATTAAAATATCCTGAAAACTCATAAAAAAGTCTTAAAAAATAGACAAAATTGTCATTTTGGGGTGCTATTCAAGATGGAAAATGCCAATCTTACTCGCAATTAAAAAAAAGGTAATGTCAGCTTTCATTTAATAAAAATAACAAGGGGAATTTTAACCAAAACAAGAAGTTCCAATACTTTATTTACTGTAATAGTCAGTGGCATGTAAATATAGATAAATCTATCTCAATCTCTTTAAAAAATCAAAAGCAATATTTTGTTAGTCAATAGTAACTCTAAAAGGCAGATCTGAATGCCCAATCCGTTTCGCATAGGGCCCTGCAATCTGTAGGACCAGCCCTGCATGTAGGTGAGAGATTCTACCTTCTCCAAGAGAACAGCAAGTTGCAAAGTTTAGAAAAGTTTCATTTGAATAAAAATTAAGGCAATAACTCATTAGCATCACAATACATTGAAACTCATGTCACACAAAAGAGTTTATAATAGGTATATGCAGTGGCTGGCTCTTTTAGGTTTGGGTGGGACAAGCTTATTTTGCAAAACAAATAAATTAAACCTAATGTCAAGCTTTCCGGTTCAAATGTTAACAAAAGATATTTATGACCTTTAAGTTTTTCCCAAGTATATGTACTAATTTATCATTGATAGAGCTCAGTGTAATTAGTGTTATAATATATGCCTCTTTAAGAACTAAACCACAGACATTTCTATTCTTCTAATTCATCAAATCAGAAATTTTTGTGATTCAGGTTTTAAGTTTTTCCACCAAGTTTGTTTTTAAAAAAAAAACAAAAAAAACTGATGCCTCACTTTTGCAGGCTTATAGTTAAAAAAAAAAAAAAGCTCTCCAAAACTGAAAAGCAGTACCAATACAGTTTGGACAATGTCTTGAAACAGCATAAAAGAATTAACAGTAGAAAAGTTTGTGGCTGGTAGCAGGTGAAAGCAAAGCATATATTGGACATAAAGCGATTGGATGAGAGCCATCACAAAACAGATTCTTGGTCTAGTTACTCATCAATCCACATTTGAGTACAGTCTGGATCCGTGGTGAAATGAAATGACACATTATGAAACAATAACTGAAGTGTTAATTAGTTGATACTGTGTAATAATCACTGTAATGTCTCCCTACAAATAGCGGTATCCAATATTGTAGAATTAATTTAAACAAGATCAAATTGAAGCTGAAATTCCTTTTCATATTTTTAGTAACTGATGTGGAAATATCCACTTGCCTGGAGATTGTTCTAACCTGCTTTATATTATTCCTGACAAGCACTTGTACACTTTTTCACTCCTGAGCTACTTTTCTAGTAAGAGCTAGACGATTTCTCTGTAGTAGTGATGTCACTGTTTTCACAACATTCATACATTTTTTAGGCCAAGCCTCCTGCAGTTGCCAGTCCAAAGCACATACCACTAATAGTGTCACAATATTCCCACAAGAATGGACAGGTCAATAAAGACAACACCCCAGTCCAAAGCACATACCACTAATAGTGTCACAATATTCCCACAAGAATGGACAGGTCAATAAAGACAACACCCCAGTCCCAAGCACATACCACTAATAGTGTCACAATATTCCCACAAGAATGGACAGGTCAATAAAGACAACACCCCAGTCCCAAGCACATACCACTAATAGTGTCACAATATTCACACAAGAATGGACAGGTCAATAAAGACAACACCCCAGTCCCAAGCACATACCACTAATAGTGTCACAATATTCCCACAAGAATGGACAGGTCAATAAAGACAACACCCCAGTCCCAAGCACATACCACTAATAGTGTCACAATATTCACACAAGAGTGGACAGGTCAGTAAAGGCAACACTAAATAGATCACTAAGCAGTGATATTTCTGAAACATGGATAACAACAGAAGCAACAACAACAAAAGTACAGACCATCAACAGATGCCTGAGGAATATCCTAAAAATTCACTCGTATGACAAAGTAGAAAACACCAAACTTTGGGAAATGAGTGGGCAGAAAAATATATTGCAGATCTTAGAGAGGAAGTGGAGATGGATTGGTCATACCCTTAGAAAAGATACCAACAACAGAGCTAGGCAGGCCTTTGAGTGGAACCCCCAGGGAACAAGACGTAGAGGTAGACCAAAAAGAACATGGCGACAGTGTACTAGAAGAAGCCGAGAGGACCAGAAGGAGCTGGTAAGCCATCAAAAAACTAGCAAGAGACCGTGGAGAATAGCGTGTTTTTGCTGAGGCCCTATGTTCCACGAGGAACTCAAAGGAATGATGATGATGAAGCAGTGATATAGCCCAAGGTTAAAAATACAGACCAAATTTCAATAAGACTGTTGTTGACAACTAAGCAGCTAAACTAGTAAACAACACTAGCATGAGTTCATTCCAGAGAGAAAGCAAAAAGCCAGTGATAGTATCTTAAAAAAATTACAGATCAAACAGAAGATAATTACGGTATGTTCTATGTGTATCCATGTATCTAGTAGTGCATATTAATAAGAGAATTGAACTCAGCTAAGCCATTGCATTTCTGACTGATCCAGGCAACCTGCTGCATATTATAAATGCCCTAGGGAAGAAAGATCCCTTATACACTACAGTATCTACAAATGAAAAGGGATAAGTAAATAATTTGTATGGTGCTATATATTATTGTAATTCTATTGTTACTTGGTACTTTGCAAGTTAGTTCAATATATTTTGTTTTAAATTTACATACAACAAAAATCAAAACTACCATCTGATCTACAGACTACTTGGATCTAATCTTGAAAATGACTGGGAAAGAAGCTAAAAATAATGTTCCCGTTTAGGGACACTGACAATTTCAGCTGTGCTACAATCACAAATAAATCAAAACATTTTGGGCTTTATCGTCTGTTTTAATAATATATTCATTGCAAAAAACCAAACATTTAATAAATAAAATATTCGATCAATCATTTATTGCTGTTTGCATTCAGATGGCGCCTCCACTTCTTGATAAGTAACAGTCTTAAATTTCACATTCGGTTGTGTGTGGGGCAAACTGGGATTGATGGGAGCACAAGAAAGAGAACTCTTGTTTACATCAGGAAAACTTTTCCCAGGTTCATGGTCTTTTACATTTTCTTTGTTTTCTCCCTTACAAAGGTCAATGTCTTTCAAGATTCCAGTTTTCTGAAAGTTACTCCCCATGTTGTCCATACTGTTACATATACTCAGCATTTTGGGTTCCTCTTGAATAATTTTCACTTTGTCCAAAGAAGGAGGGTTAAACAATTCTGTAAAGAAAAAACAAACAAACACCTTTTAGACATAGCTCATATGTTTCTGAAGGCGAGGTGGCTGAGTGGTAAAGCGCTTGGATTCCGAACTGGGATTTTTAATTTTGGGATGTTTTGGGTGGCTCTGTGTCCACCTGATAGTTGGGGAAAAGTAAAGGTGGTTGGTTGTTGCGTGTAGTGTAACATTGTTTATTTTCTGCATGTGTCCAGCGTGTCAGAAGGTCATGTCCAGTGTGTGTGTTCATAGTACTTTAACAATTTTATGTGAGATGTGTTTGTGCTCGTTCACTGTTTATTGTAGCCTAATGATATTGGTATTCTTGTAGAGTTATTTCATTACATTGTGCTGGCAACATGACACCCTCATTAAATGTGGGCCACAGAAACAGATGACCCTTACATTATTTGTCTCATAGATTGCTAGGCTTCCGAAGATGGCTTCCGAATTGGTTCGCCCTGGGTTTTAATCCTGGTGAAGACTGGGATTTTTAATTTTGGGATGTTTAGGGTGCCTCTTGAGTGCACCTAATATTAGTTGGTTGTTGTGCTGGCCACATAACACCCTCATTAACTGTCATCCACAGAAACAGATGACCTTTACATTATCTGTCCCATAGATTGCTAGGGGAACTTCATATCTTTCTAAGACAATAAGGGTTAGTCCATTCAAGAGCTAGCATGTTAAGCTTTCAACTCTAGGCAAAGAATCAACAAAGCTACTTTTACTGTCCCCAACTGATGACTTAGAATTGTTTTTACTCAGTTTTTATTTGTAGTTTTAAACTTGAAATTGAATTGAAACCTGGTGCCTTCACAAAGGCTTGAACACATGACTGGCTTAACCATTAAACCTAAAAATGTACATACATCAGCTATAGCAAGATTTTGTGAAAAAATTAAAGAACTTAAATAGTTCCTACGAGGGATTTAAACTCAAGCTAGAAGAAATCCAAATACGAGAAAATGATAGCAAAGAATGTTTGGTTATAAAAGTGTAAGTAACAGCTAACCCAAACCCAACCATCATATGAAGGCAGCACATAATTTTAGGAATTTCTTTTCACTAGACTACCATGCTTCGACCATGTTACACAAGTGATCAGACCCCACGATATTTTATTAGCTTCAAAATGTTAGCTTTGGTAGACATATACAACATATAGTCTGTTGCTGGACCGATAAAATTTGAATTATCATTGACCAAGTCGGTTCTAATCTAAAAATATGCCTCAAGTTAAGGGTTGGTGAGTCCAGGAAGTTGAAAAATATAATGCTGAAGTTCATTTTCAATAAAATTCAACAACAGCATAAAATTAAGTTTACATTAACAAAAGTTAATAGTAAATACGAGAGATGTAAAAAAACATAATAAGACCAGCAGCAATGTATGGTAGTGAGACCTGGACACTGACTAAGACATCTGAAAATTTACTTAATACTTGGAAAGGAAAATTCTTAGGAAAATCTATGGTGCCATACAGGATGAAACAGGGTGGAGGACACGCACTAACCATGAGATATATCAATTGTATGAAGACCCACCAATAGTGACGGAAATAAAAAAGAACAGACTACGTTGGGCAGGTCACCTTGAAAGAATGTCAGATAACAGAGGAGTGAAAATCGTACACAGGCAAAAAACAAACGGCAGGCGACCCAAAGGCAGACCCCGAATGCGATGGATTGATGATGTAGAAGCAGATCTAAAGCAGTTTGGGGTCAGGGCATGGAGACGAAAGGCCCAGGAGAAATCTGAATGGAAGGATGTGTTAAAGCAGGCCAGAGCCCTCCATGGGCTGTAGCGCCACTGGGATGGATGGATGGACGAGAGATGTAAAATAATTTTACATAAAGAAATTAACTGCACAATGAGACTAACCATACCGACTACCAATACTCTCAGACTAATATAAATCAAAGTAACAAAAACATTTGGAAAAAATGAAACAGAACCGCTCTCAGTTGCTTGTATCTCACCTGGTTCATGTTTCCTCTGCAGTTCCTGCAAGCTGACATTTAAATGAGCATTCATTGACTTCAATTTATCTCTCTCATGGACCAGACTTGTCTTCTCCATTTTGACCTCAGCTATAAGCAATTCACTTCTCCTCAGCTGTAAGTCTTTTTGTTGGAGCTCCTGAAGTTTTAAGTCCAATTCTTTCCTACAGATGGAGATAAGTCGATAAAATTGTTTAAAAAATAAAAATAAGATCATTATATAAATGTGAAAGTGAAATACTCCAGAATATGAAGCAAGATGAGATAAGCATTCTTTTTTTACATACTCAAAGATGGAGTTGGATTCCAATTTTTCATTTTAAGACCCAGTAGCAGGTGATTAGACATAATTTAGCTAGACTTAAGTTGTTGTTTTTTCCCTGCTGTTAGCATTTAGATACCATTCTCATGCATGAAATGCACTGGACTCTTACATGAATTTTTTATAATGGTCTTTGGTCACACCCCAAAATGAATCTACCAAAAAGGTGATATTGCAAAGTGTATTCAATGAATTATTGTCCTGAATGATGTCTTGATATACAACTTATTGCAAAGTGTATTCAGTGACTTACTTATTGTCCTGAATGATGTCTTGTAAATACTTGATATACAACTTGTCACTGTCACTTGTACTGTCCAATGAAGGCAACCGAAACTCTCTTGGTTCATGCTGAGCACAAACAGGAAATAGTTAATAAAAAGTAACACAAAGTATTTGAATAAAAAGTCTAAGTAAAATAATATCTCATTTAGACAGTTTTGTCCCTATATTCTAGTTGAGAGAGCTACATTCTGAACATTCTGGACTTAATTGCTGGTGGAGATTACTGCACCCAGCTGAGATTTAAATCGAGAATGGAGCCATGTCTAAGACCTTAAAGTCACTGCAATGGCCACAAATTACTCCACAATATGATTTGCTTAAAATGATATTCATTAATGAACTCTTAACTTGATCTAAACAATAGCCTGTACTTTAGGTTTTATTCGGAGTGAAGGCCTTATCTGTTGAGATCAGATGTCATATTTAATTCTAGTCTTTATTTTTATTATGCCAATATTGTCGCTATATAAAACCTAAACTGAAATACACAAAACAAAATGAATCTTCCTTTTTATGTGTCAACTTCCTTAACCCTAAACTAGCATATCTTAACATGAGTCATTCAAGTAAACAATTTTATTTGTAACAGATCAATTGAAAAAAAAAACTTAAAAAAAAAAACACAATAAATAAATAATTTCTTGGATACCATCACATGAGATGATATTAAAAAAAGAAGATAGAAAATGATTCTGTGTACTTACTTGTAGAGGTATTAAAAAAAGAAGATAGAAAATGATTCTGTGTACTTACTTGTAGAGGTATTAAAAAAAGAAGATAGAAAATGATTCTGTGTACTTACTTGTAGAGATATTAAAAAAAGAAGATAGAAAATGATTCTGTGTACTTACTTGTAGAGATATTAAAAAAAGAAATTAGAAAATGATTCTGTGTACTTACTTGTAGAGATATTAAAAAAAGAAATTAGAAAATGATTCTGTGTACTTACTTGTAGAGATATTAAAAAAAGAAGATAGAAAATGATTCTGTGTACTTACTTGTAGAGATATTAAAAAAAGAAATTAGAAAATGATTCTGTGTACTTACTTGTAGAGATATTAAAAAAAGAAGATAGAAAATGATTCTGTGTACTTACTTGTAGAGATATTAAAAAAAGAAGATAGAAAATGATTCTGTGTACTTACTTGTAGAGATATTAAAAAAAGAAGATAGAAAATGATTCTGTGTACTTACTTGTAGAGATATTAAAAAAAGAAGATAGAAAATGATTCTGTGTACTTACTTGTAGAGATATTAAAAAAAGAAGATAGAAAATGATTCTGTGTACTTACTTGTAGAGATATTAAAAAAAGAAGATAGAAAATGATTCTGTGTACTTACTTGTAGAGATATTAAAAAAAGAAGATAGAAAATGATTCTGTGTACTTACTTGTAGAGATATTAAAAAAAGAAGATAGAAAATGATTCTGTGTACTTACTTGTAGAGATATTAAAAAAAGAAGATAGAAAATGATTCTGTGTACTTACTCGCACTAGTTCTTTCTTCTGCAATGTTTCTGTCAACTGAATAATCTTTCGTTTACTTTCTGCTAGTTCTGCCATGAAACCTTTGACACTGTCCTCAGAGTACCCAGTGCTGGCTGTTTGCCTTAATAAAAGAATTTGTTGCTAGAAAGAAAGAAATATTTGTGAAACAAATTGGAAGCATTGAAGAGGAATTATTTTCTTGTAAGAAACTAACTTTCAAAACTCAGTGTTAAATAGTGTTGCAATGAGTTATATTAGCATTTAACCTTTAGGACCTTTTCTGTTTTATTTCAAAGTATAGCAAAGCAAAAAAAAAAAAAAGTTCATTTAATTATTACAGTATAAGCAGTCATTTAATGTATTAATTTGTTACATTACATGTATCTACCTTGTTACTTTATTAAGCTATGTTATTTAATGTGTTATATGCAGCCACTCTATTATACTATTGATAGTTATACCACTTTTTCATAAGTCTTTATCAATGTTAGATATTTTAGTACTGACACATGGCACAGGTACACAGATGTAAGTGTACTGACTGTTAAGCTCAATGTTATAAAGATCTAAATATACAGACACAGGGATCTGGTATTTTGATCCAGTATTTGTAAAAAAAAAAAGAAATTAAATATATTCGCTAGAAGAGAAATATGACAAAATTGAGCTTCATTCTTTGAAAGTACAGAGGTGCATTGGCAGAGTGATAAAGCCCTTAACTTCCAAACCAGGGATCCTGGGATTTTTTATTTCGGGATCTCTGGGCGCCTCTGAGTCCACCCAGCTCTAATGGGTACCTGACATTAGTTAGGGAAAAGTAAAGGTGGTTGGCCATTGTGCTAGCCACATGACACCCTCATAAACTGTAGGCCACAAAAACACCTTTACATCATCTTCCCTACAGACCACAAGGTCTGAAAGGGGAACTTTTTGAGAGTACCAGTATATAAAGTTGTACTTTGCTTAACACCATCTCATGCTTGGAGTTTATCAAATCATTACATTTTACCAGTTCACAAAACATAATATTTCTTTGAGCCACAATTCCAGGACATAGAATATAACTGATAAAACATGTACATCGTGATGAGTAACTGGGTCAAATAATGCTTTGCAGGGGTGGGGACACTTACTTTTAGCCTTTTGTTCTCTTTTTGTTCCTTAGTCAGTTGCTCTTCCAATTTTTTCAAAAAGGACTCAAGTTTGACAATTTTGGTCTCAGCTATAACTCTTCTATCATCTACCTGGTCGGAGGATCAGATCAATGTTAAATTAACATCAGAAACATCCTACTTATTTTAACAACATAAACTTCATAGTTGTAGAAACTTCATTATTATCAAAGCTTTGGAAACTTAATTTATCTTAAGTGTAAAGGGTTGTGACTGAGCGTCGCATGAGGTTTGTGGGACATGTCCACAGACAGAAAGAATTTCATATGACATGGAGGCCAATACAAGGAAAGCGCAAAAGGGATATTCTCATACAACTTAGCGCCACACTTTCATAGAGGAACACAAAGCAGATCTTTGTGGCAACAGCTTGCTGCTCAATGCGCCAAACGGCGCAGGAGGATCTAAGTCTAAGTGTGTATATAGAGAATGTGATTTAGTGTGAAGGTTTAAATCTTTATTTGATATTGTAAAAGACTCAAGTAGTTTTGCACACACACAAGGGGAAGAATACGCTTGCTAAGAACAGCTTAGAAGAGAAGGCTAAAGAAACAAATACTGAGGAAACTGAATATTCATAGCCTTGATGTACACCATGGCTAAAAAATACAGACCACATTTGAAGGCTGTATTGTTGGCAAATATGTGATCCAAAATTGTCTGATTAGACTATATACAGACTACATTTGAAGGCTGTATTGTTGGCAAATATGTGATCCAAAATTGTCTGATTAGACTATAACAAATTTAAAGTTTTAAATATACGTGCAGGGTAAAATCTTTGAAAATGTCATCACTTGGTCATCACATGTTCTGTATTACGTGTCGGTGTAGAAATTCTGCACTACCCCATGGTACAGCGTGTAGCATAAAGGCAGTAGTTTGAAACAAATTCATGTCATAAATATTTTCACTTTAAGCATTCTAAAGAAGTTAGTTATAAAATACCTCAGAAAATAAAGAGTTCCCTTTCTTATTGGTGCCAACTTGCAGCACATCAGCTTCCAATTTGGATTTTAGTTCCATGTTTTCATCTCGTAAGTGCTAAAAAAAAAATATAATTTTCCATTAAACAAGGTTGGACTGTATTAGTTGTTCGTCACATAGTGAGGCAGAAACAGAAATTACCAAAACTTGTATACCCTATAAAAAATCTTTTAGATAAAATGGTATTGTGTTTTTTAAAATATTAACACAAACATCATTTATACCCTATTAAAATAATCTTCCATATAAAATGGTATTGTGTTTTTTTTTTAAATATTAACACAAACATCATGCTTGGCTACAATGAAATAGTTGGTTTATGTTATTTGGAATTCATTTTTTTGTTCAACCTTCAATGATATGCCAGCAAGAACAGTTCTCACATCAATTTAATTTTGGCCAGTCAATTCTAGATGCCTTTCGCATTTGTTCTACCTAAGGAACAGTTTGATAGGGACACACCTTTCCACAATTTGGTCATCATCCCTTACATACACTATCTTTTTCTCATTAGTTACAGGGTCACTTTGCATTGAAATAGCTGGTACATGTTTATTGTTTTGAACTAAAACTTTTTTTTTCTTTTTCTTTTTTTGGGTTTGGGGGGGGGGGGGGGGGGGGGGGGAATTCTTTAATGGAACAGTTCACAAAAGAAGATTTACTTACCTAAGCTTTGGTCTCTTGAATTCTAGTAGCCCTTAAGAATTAAATACCTATGCTTTGTTCCTCCTTAGGAAGGTTTGACATGAGTAAATAATATGTTTTTCATTTTAAGGTATTTTCTAAGAAGGCCGAACTTAATGAGTACTTGAACTCTTTCTGTCCGTAATTATTTTTCTCGTTCCAATAGTAATATTAGTTCTGCTCATTTGTATTTCACTATCCTGTTATGAATAAACTTCAAAAACTATTTTGTTTGTAGAAAATGTTAAATTTGGTATTGAATTATAGGAGTTAAGAGTTTTTGGCACATCGGCACAACTTAGGGGAATGCATGCTCTTTATACATAACAAAAATTTAAGTTTATGAATCCAAAAACCAATTTAGTTTAATGGGAGTCAAATCAACGTTAGCATCGTCAATTGGGTGAGAAAGAGTTAAAAAATAAATAAACTTTTTTCTATTCAGGTATCAACTGAATCAACTTACTTCATTAATATTACACTGAGAGGTATATACTCAATCATATTATTCACTAATATTACATAGAGAGGTAAACTAAATCAACTTACTTCATTAATATTACACTGAGAGGTAAACTGATTCTCTAAACAGTCAATCTCTTCTTCTTTCTCTTTCAACTCTTGACGCAGCCCATTTAGCTCATTAATATTTTGTTGATGCTCTAATGCAGCTTCCACTAACTTTTCTTTCAAGGACATCTGTAAGTTTGAAGAAACAAAAAAGAATGAGCAATTAAGTGTTGAGAGGTGAAGTGGCCAGAAGGTTGTACCCCAATATGTCCATGTGATGAGGGCCAGTTGGGTTGATTCATGAAAAAAGTGGTTTGCAAGGGTTGTCAGCTGTACACTTAACTCGTTCTCTCCGTAATAATTTATCCACGTTTCGAAGGATTTCTTAACACTATTTCACTAACCTGTTATGATTAAGCTTCAATAGCTTTGTCGTTTGTTATCAGAAAATGTTTTATTTGATTAAGAATTAAAGGGGAATGCATGCTCTTTTTATACAACACAAAATAAAGTTTACAAAATTAAACTTGTTAAATTAAAGTTAAATTTGATGAGGTCAAATCAACAATGGTATCGTCAATTAGGAGAGAAAGAGTTAAGGTGGTGAGCTTATGTCCTTTTGATATGTTGAAAGGGAAAGGTTTTTAATAAAACTTTTGCCAGCCTTTCATGTGAAAGTGATGATAATTGTAAATATGTCTCCATAAATATTTACTTTATTGTTAAAGTCTTTCATTGAAGGAAGGAAAGAGGAGAGATGTAGTTTGTTTTCGTAATAAGACCACAAGAATATTAGTTAAATGTATACAACTAGCAGCCATCATATCCTAAAATAAGCTACAAAATGTAAACCTTTTCTTCTTCCAGGAGGCACAGCTTAGAGTGTAGCTCATGAATGATCTCATCATCTTGTCCTGACGCAGCAGGCGCACAAGAAGAGGCAGTCTCTAAGAACTGCTTCAGCTTCTTTTCTAGATTCCTTTTTTCTTCCACAGCAAGTCTCTCCGACGCTTGAGCTTCTTCCAGGCAATGTTGCAGATCTGTAATCTGTTATAGGCATAGCAATAAATATACACAGGTCAATAATGATCATCACACATTTCAAATGGGGCAGAGTGGTAAACTGCTTGGGTTTCAAACCAAAAGATCTCAAGTTTGAATCCCAGTGAAAACTATGATTTTGAACTTTTGGATTTTGAGAACACCCCTAAAACTACCAACTCTAATGGGTACCTGACATAAGTAAGGGAAGTAATGTGTTGCTTGAATCAGCCAGGAAAGCCAATGAATTAGCAAAGTTTAATCTCTAATTAACCCTTAAAATGCATGTGGTATTTTAGCCTCTAAACATCAGAATTGTGTATGCACTCATTGTAAAACAGTTCAGCACTTTAAGGGTTAACATACTTAAGGAGATTAAAACCTGAATACACATAAGACTTTTTTTTATCTTTTTTATTTGGACACCTGTAATTTCTAAGATAAGATAAGTTAAGATAAGAAGGAAAATCAGATATTATTTCCCTTACCTTCTGTCTATTTATTCCATCAAATTTAGCGATCTCGTCATTTTTCCAATTCTGTTTTCCAGCTCTTTTAATGTATTCATCCAATTCAGTTTTCAATTCTGTGTTCTCTTCCTCCAAGTGCTGAAGATTTCTTGTTAGGATCTCTATGTTTTGATTAGCTTTATAAAGGTCCTGCTTTTTGAGCTGAAAGAAAAGATTTTAGGAATAAATTATTGTAACTCAATCATTCATATCAGAAAGTCATGTCTAAATGTCAAAGATTTAGTAACCATTATTAGGATTTACCTCTAATTCCTCAAGTAGAATGTTATCATCATTTATTAGAGATGACTCCATTTCTCCAATGTGATGAAACTTCTATGCAAAACTAGAATACAAATAAAAAAAGCAATTTAAACAAAGACTGTCTATTATTATTTTTAAAAGAAAGAGCTCAATTTGAAATTGTTACATTCTTTAGAGAAACTCCATTGCTCAAACTTCCTGCAAGATTATAAAGGTGATAGGAAGGGAAGTCTTACCATGGATCATCTAATCAAAGAGAATGCAGTAATGCCTAACAAAAAAAAAATTTTGAAGTTATTTTGAAATAAATTTTTATTCATATTTACTACAAGTCAACCAAGAGTCTAATTATTACGGTCATGATGGAATAGGTACATGTCAATTAGATAAACATCTGGACCAGATTAAAGGATGATAAGCATAAAATATTAGTGATGGTGCAAACAAGGCTACATAAGTGTAAAATTACAAGGGGAAAGTAAAAAGGGTCATTTCATTGTTCAAGTGGCTAATTACAAGGATATCTAGTGCAAGTTATTTTTTTTAAAGTTGTATTTTTCCCACATATATACTATTCCCATGCTTTAGATAAACAATCAAACTCTGATTAAACCCAAACTTGTGCCGAGCAGTATTCGAAAATTATTGGAGTATAACAGTATATTATTATTAACAATATGTTACAAGATCATCTGTCGTCACTGAGAAGCACAAAGAAGTCCAATTCCTAAAGCCCTGGTTGTGATTGTGTATGTGTTTCGTGTGTGAATGTTGTTTGTATTTGCATCTCTATATTGGTATTGTTACAGTATTTAAGTTGAGGTGGTCAATTGTAGTCAAACTAAATTTCCATTTGTTTGGACCAATAAAAATTATCTTTTATCTTATTATCCTGTGAACCCATTGTCTGTAAATCCATTTGCCATAAGCTAATTGGTAGTGAGCCAGTTGTCTGTGAACCGTTTGTTGGGTAAACCAATTGGTAAACTATTTGTCACATATCTAGATTCTAATATATATACTTTATTAAATCTACATTATAGCCATTTCATCATTTTCATGTGTCAGTCTAGTCATGCATGTTAATACTTAAACTCCGACAAGTCGTTGGTTTTCCTCGCTGATTCAGGTAACCC
This sequence comes from Biomphalaria glabrata, assembly GCF_947242115.1. NCBI lineage: Eukaryota > Metazoa > Mollusca > Gastropoda > Planorbidae > Biomphalaria > Biomphalaria glabrata. Next base: position 5,212,705 of record NC_074723.1, read on the forward strand.
ATTCCATTCTCTAATGGCACAAGGGGAAGAAGGAGCACTTGTACGAATTAGTTTTAACATATCTTTTTTGACACTGTGACTACTGACATTTAATTTGAAGTCTATTAAACTTACTTTAGTCTATACTACTATAGATTATGTCTATATATATTATAAGAGTTTGAGTTTTGGCACATCGGCACAATTTAGGCCATGTCGTACCCATAATCCTTCAGGGATTACTCTCCCTTCATATCACCAGAGCTAAATTCCATACAGTTAAATCATTAAAAGCAAGGTCTATTCACAGTTAAAATAGTAAAGTTAGTAAAAATTTAATAATTTGGTAAAAATCTTTTGTAAATATTATATGTTCACAATTTCACAAATCAAATTTTCGTAGACAACCATGCAGGACAAGACACATGGAATCGACTCTCAAACCCTCGATGAAAAAGTCATGGAAAGATATCTCTTTTATTTCTGCAAGACGGACTAGTGTTACCCCACATAACTTTGGCGACTCAGAGAAAAAAAAGAGGGGGGGGGGGGGGAAACAAGTAATCTTCTCTGTAAATATAATTCTCTACCTCGCCCAACCACCCACCCCATTTGGACAACTGTGTTTTTCAGGAAGTGTTCACCTGTCACTAAATTAGTAAATAACAGCCAACGGCGTATTCTACGCCACGGGTTGGCTCGTAACTATAATATAGATCTAGATTATAATTATATATATAGATCTAGATCTAATATGTATGTATGGCTCCTTTTGTCTCGAAAGGCAATGGATGCACCCAAATGAGTCACTGGTTTTGGCTTAATCTTGAGACGGGGCAGAATCTGGTGTGGCTAATCAAGCCAATTCTAGAACGGCAGACTTTGACACAATTCGTAAATGTGTATGCCTCTGATTTAGGGCTAGCAGACAGGGCAGCTTTCTTTTTATCCCTCTTGATTAAAGCCGCTTCAATTCTTTTGTTCTCAGCAAGGGTTGTCCCAGCACGCACAGTCTGTCTCCATGCACTCCGGTCTTTGGCTATGTTTTCCCACAAACTTTCGCTGATGCCTGAGGCTCTCATGTCTCGCTTGCAGACATCTCTATATGTTAGTCTTGGGCGGCCCTTGGGTCTGACTCCTTCCACAAGCTCAGCATATAAGATATCTTTCGGGATTCTGCCATCTGGCATGCGGGTGACATGTCCGAGCCAGCGTAATCTTCTTTGTGTCAGGAGAGCATACATGCTATTCATATTGGCCAATCTTAAAACTTCCTGATTGGAGACATGGTCCCTCCAAGAGATGCCCATTATGCGTCTCAGGCAGCGCAAGTGGAAACTATTCAATCTGTGCTCTTGGTACATGTATGTCGACCAGCTTTCACTGCCATAAAGGAGAGTGCTCTAGAGATCTAGATCTAATATAATAATTATGTAAATATATAATAAGATTTTATTTATATACTGTACAATATATGTAAGATTCATAATTCATGTATAATTATAATTATATTAAATTGTATTAATAATATTTAAATATAAATCAACTTATCAAGACTTAGATTCTAGATCTAGTGACAGTCTTCACTTGTGTGACTTAGGACTTAGTGATAGTGATTAAGTTAACTTTGATTATAATTATGAGGTACACATTAATTATAAAGATTTAATTTAAATAATAAATAATTATTAATAACTTTATTTTACTTTTTAACCTGGACCTGGGCCGCGGACGGCCTTATGATGCCTTACTTATGCCTTATCACTCTCACTCAGCCCAGCCTTATTTATGATTAATATGAAATACAGACGTTACATAAAAAAAGATGATTACGTCCAGCGTGTGTTCCTAGATAGTAGATATCTAGATCAATCTAGTCTTGTTTCTATAGACATTTAATCTTTATAGTTATAGATCTAGATCTATTATTTGTTCAGTTAACCATAATAACTTTTCGAAAAAAATATTGTTGCCGCCTAGCCAGATAGTTGCTATTTTGTTTTCAATGTAGGTAAATACAAAACTATAATTGCATCCATTTTATAACGAAACAATAGATTTGGCTTTCCTCCCCCCCCCCCCCCCCTCCCCCATAAGTGGTTCACAAACAACTGGTTCAATGATATTTCGTTCCCCACAAAATTAAATGGCTCAACCAAGAAAAATGGTTCCCGTCTATCATCTAGAAGAATATAAATTATGAACTATATCATAATATACCTGCTCTAGATCTAGATCTGTTTCTAATAGCAAAAAGGTACCATTGGGTCTTTTGATCATGAAAATGACGTGTGACCCGCCCCCCCCCCTCCCCTGTAGGTGGAGTGTGACAAAACTCGAGTCTGCATGTAGATCTGTTAGGCCTAAATCTAGACTCTTATATATTGTTATAATCATGCCATGCACACCGCCAGGCGCCATCCAAGCAGAAGGTGCGCACTATTAGAGACTAGATTGAGAAAGATGTTGACATGAAAAAGAAGGAAGTGCCGCCCAAATCTAGAGAGCTAAAGATGCTTATTCTCAAGGCCCAAGGCAGACCATGGAACTATAGTTCCTTAGGCAGATGTTTTATGTATGTGTCATGTCCCCATGTAAATAAAAAATAAACATGTATATCGTAGAGTTGCCTCCCTTCAATTGTTACACTATCATTACAAAAAGGCATTTCAACACAAATAGATTCCAATAAGCTACTTTTTTTTTACAAGTTATAGACTCTAGCTACGACTGTTTAATGAAAGTAATAGATCTTCTTATCTTATCTTATATAATACAGACGTTACATAAAAAAAGAAGATGATTACGTCCTACGCGTCATGCATTTAGTTATGCATATTAACCACATTAGACGTAATCATCATCTTTTTTGAAGTAACGTCTGTATCATATAAGATAAGATGACCTAAATTCTGCAAAGTCACTGGTTTTTCTGGCTGGCTCAGGCAACCCATTCCATGCTCTGATAATGCTAGGGATAAAAGAGCATTTGTACAAATTAGTCCTAGTTTATGGAACGAGAAATGTGCCTTTATCTTTCTGTCTTTCTGAGTATTTTATTAAATTTTGTTTTTGTATCTGAAGATTATGGTTCAGTATTGTATGTATAATTGCTACTCAATTTCATTAGCCCCAGTGCTTCTCAAACTTACACATATATGCACATAGAGACCTAGTTATAACACATTTGTACGCTTTTATTTTTCTTTATTATTTTTGTATTCTGAAGTGTGAAAATCACCCAACTTCATGCGAGGCAAATGAACAGTGTTTCTCAAAAGTTCTTTCAAGTAATTTTTGCTAATATGTGGGAAAGAAATAAACCCAGTTTTAGGTATGAAGACATCTATTGCTTTGAAACTAATTGAAGCAAAAGAAAATGTCAAAGTACATGATGTCAAGCAGAATGAAGTTCCACGAGAGTTGATGCAGAAAAATCTAGTAACAACTTCTGCATCAGGTTTTCAATTGCATGAAGATGATAAACTAGTACGTGGTCAGAGCAATCGAGTCCAGATGAGGATATGGTTATGAAACTTCATAGCGCAACAGAAACGTTTCCCGGAAGTGATCAGAAGATAAAAGAAATTCGTCGCAGAACTGAATCTGATGTTGAACTGAAGTTATTGATCAATTATGTCAGAAAAGGATGGCCAAAATGCATGAAGCAGTAAAAGGTGCACTAGTCATTAAAGGACAGTATTCATGAAGAGAATGGAATATTGTTTTATGAGAACAGAATTATAATTCCTCCAAGTGTGAGAAATGAAATTCTCGACAAGTTGCTCACAGATCATTTTGGCCTTGAGAAAACCAGATTGAAGGCAAGACATAGTCGTCACATAGTGTGTTTTGGACAGGATTGTCCAAGGATATTTTTTTCGACAATAACGAAATGCTCAACATGTCCAACGTTCAAAAGAAATAATGTGAAGGAAAAATTGTTACCTCATGCTGTAGGCCTACCATACAGACCTTGGGAAAAGGTTGCAACAGATTTGTTTGAATGGCGAAACAATGACTACTTGCTAGTTGTTATTTCTCAAATATCCTGAAATAAAACAACAGGAGAACAAAGAGTATAGAAATACTCCGGTAAGCGAATTGCTGTATTCACCACCACAACTGCTGATGAGTCGAAGACTCAGTGACATCTTTCCAACTGATCCCAAACTATTGAAACCATCGGTAGCTGAAAATGCAGAGACATTACTCAAAGAACGACAGATGAGAAGCAAAGGGAAATACTATGCTCATGCAAGATTACCTAAAAATTACTTTGTCGGAGAGAAAGTGAGAGTTCGTATAGGACAAACATGGAAGAAAGCAGTTGTCGTTAAAAAAAAACATTCATCACCCAGATTTTACATCATAAAGACAAACGATGAAAAAACCTACAGACAAAATCAACCCTTTTAAAACAAGAGTTTCAAAGAAGACATCTCTGGGTACTAAGATACCGATGAAGACAACGAACAGCAAACTGTTAGAACAAACGAAACAGACAGTTATAGACCAACGTCTAGTGAGCTTATTGTGCCAGTCAAGACACAAGCGTTTTTCTGCGTTCTGAGATTAATAAATTCTTTTTCTGGCGTCTACGAAGCATTTTTCTTCCCATGTCAATGTTAAAGTATAACGGAGAGGGACGTTCTGATAAGGAATTATTTACTTGGAATCTGAATGCACTATTCATCCTAGTTAAAGAAAAAAGTTGCTAAAAGTAAGTCTAATAAAGAATGAGGCAGCATTGGCCAAAATTTTTATGCTAAGGATATTCGAGGTAGATATAACACACGTTGGTCTTAAGATAATCTTCGTAGTAAGTAAGAAGCCTTGCCGGGAACTTTAAACACTGACGAGAATTCTGACCATTCTGACCATTCAAGAAGACTCAAGCAAGCGGAGAAGTTTTGAAATGTTATCTTCAAAAAGTTTTGAATCGATATTGTCGCGAAAAAGGTAGACATTTTAAGATGTCCTTAACAGAAGAAGATACGAAGTCTTTAACATACAATATTTAAACTTTTTAACATTGATAATAATGTCACTTTGCTGGGTTAATATTCAGATGTTACTTGATAACTACAATATAAATACAAGATTCTTACCCTGCCAGCTACCATCCCCCGTCGTCCTGTGGGAGGTTTGGAATAGGAAGTAGATTATCTTCAACTCTGAAGAAACACCCGAAACATGTTAAAAACAAACAACATTTTACATAACAAAGCTCCTTTTAGCGTAGGCTGTGAATGACGATAGATTATATTAAATATAATTCGATCAACAATGAGATTGTGGGGTAAATTTCATTCAATTTATTAGAGGCCCCCGTAAGGGGAAAAGCCGCTATTTCTTTTGCTATTATGTAGCTGATTAACTTTTTAAATGACAATGGCTTAATAAGGGATCAGGGTTTGTATGCCTAATTCTTCATATGATTCGAAAGGTTGAAAGTTACTATTCTAGCTGATTTATAGAATTATTCAGGGGCGTAGCTATGAATTTTCCATTATTTGGGGGCCCGGGGGGTTGATCTCTTTGGGAGCACTACATTTTGCGTAATATTTAATGTAAAAAAACACTCATTTGCCCCCCCCCTTTCAAGTGGGTGCCCGGGAGAATTGTCGAATCCCCCCACACACACCATAGCTACGCCACTGGGAGTAGGCCTATTTCATCTTTTGAAATACTATTAAACTTAGGACTTATCCAGGACTTATCCACAATATATAAGCTTCAACTCCACTGTTAACGCCGAGTCGGCGACTATATTTGCATCATTGTCATAACATTGGACACAACAGATTTGAATATTTAATCCATTTTTTAAGCTCCCCAGTATTAATTAGTTAAATCATTGTTAAATATACTTATGAAAAGTTTTTTTTTTTTTTTAATTATTTTATAATTGTTCCGATTGACGAATGATAATTGACAATTATTTAACTCTACTTAAGTATCTAGTGCATTTGAGCACTATCAAGTCAATTCACCGGTGACTGTTTTTACAAAGCTTAATTATGTCTGTCTCTCTGTCTGGTAAAAAGTTTGAAAATTTTTTATTCTCCCATTTCCCATTCTCGGATCATGTTAAAACTTTGCACAATTATTCATTGAACCTGACAAGACATGAATCAATTTTAAAATAATTGTTGGTGATTACTTACTTTTTCACGAATCAATCAAAATTTACAAAGTAGTTAATCATTTAGAACTAATTAATTAATTGTTGTTTTATATAGCAGAATGGGAGATAAACCCCGTAATTTTCAGATAAATGGCAGAACTTAGCGGTTCCTTCCCTTCTAGAAGCTTTGTTTTTTAAAAAGTATTTCTTTTTTCTATTGCTTATTAACAACCGTGTAGTCAAATAATAATAATAATAAGCTCAAAGCAGGCCATCTCTACCCTGAAACTGAAGGCTTTGTTACAGCAATACAGGAAAGAGTAATTAGGACAAAAAATTAACGAGAAACATATCCTAAAACTAATAAAATTCTCAGAAAGACACAAAAATAAAGGCACATTCCTCATCCCATATGCTAGGACAAATTTGTACAAATACTCCTTCTTCCCTAGTGCTATTAGAGCATGGAATGGGTTGCCTGAGCTAGCCAGGAAAACCAGTGACTTGGCAGAATTTAAGTCATTGGTTAATATGCATGACTGAATGCATGACGCGTAAGACGTAATCATCTTCTTTTTTGAAGTAACGTCTGTATTATTTAAGATAAGATAAAACTCAATATTGTAGACAAATGCCGAAAATGTGGAAATGTGGGTGAGTCAATTAAACACATAATGGCAGGATGTTTAGCCCTAACGGAATCTGCCTACCTAGGTCGCCATAACCAAGTTGCAAAGCTAATACACCAGCACTTGGCTTTGAAACACAATTTGAGCGGTAAGGATACTCCTCCTTATTACAAATACCCACCACAAGAGGTTCTCGAGTGTACGGATCATCTACTGTAGGCTACTGGGATAGGCCTATTTTGACTGACAAAACGGTAGATTTTAATCGCCCTGATTTGCTGCTCATCGATAAAAAAAGAAGAAGCCGCTACCATTATTGACATCGCCGTACCACTATCTCATAATAAAAAAAAAACTGAGCTGGAAAAACAACGGAAATATGGGAACCTTGGCTTGGAGATTAAGCGTTTATGGAAATTATCTAAAACAACAATATAGGCCTACCCTATTGTTATATCAACCGAGGAGATAATAACAACTGACCTCACAGATACATTCAAGGCCCTTCGCATTCCTAGGAACATTCTCGTTGCCTGTTAGAGGGTGGTACTGCTGCAGACCTGCCGCATCACCAGAAAATTCCTCGGTGGAAACTAATAAAGGGACTACGATGAATTTTGTTTCCCTTTCACGAAACTCGACCCTGGCTGCGCCAGAGAATGAATACTCGTTCTTTTCTAACATAATAATAATAATAATAATCATTATTGTCCGCAAGTGGAGGATTAATGTGATTCTTTATTACCTTGCAGCTATACCCAATAATGGGGAAGGCTTCGGGAGTCAACCCTGAGGACAATTCAGGAGCTGGTGATACTTAAGCAGTTTGCAGCATCCAGTGCTACACCCTGGCAGAGCATTCGATGCAGCTGACCCAAAACTGAATCGCTTGGATACAGCAGATGCATGATGTTTGGGCGACATCGTTCTGACCACAGTTAATGCCCAGGCATCCATCTCGTTTCCATAAGACGATCCATAGGCACTTCGCAACTGAAAGTGGTCATTATAGTGAACATGTGATTCTTTTTTTATTGAGCATGCGTTAGCCTACCCTACCATTCGTCTGGCTCAGAAATTGCTTGCAATTTGTAAAGCGCCTATTGGTACCTGCCCTTAAAAAAAATAATTAAAGTTTGATAACGCATCAAAAACTGATCGAATGCATGCATACTAACGTGCGTATTAATAGCGTATTTTGCTAATTAAATGTAGATAAAATATAATTAGAGCGTCGACGAAATCTCAATTTGTAAAATAGAATCAAATCAATGAAATTATCGTTATTTAATAATGATCTTTTATATAAAAGGTTATAAGGCGAGGGCCATCACGTTAACGGGACTTAATTAATTATTCAAAGTGGCCTACTCGGTGCCTGACGACTCATTTGGGTACCGGTCCACTAGGCATTTACCCTAATGCCCATATAGCCAGTCCGACCCTGTCTATTCGACTCTATTCTCTGTTAAGGCATAATAACATCCAAGAAAAAAATCTAGACCAAGCGAAGACAGCAATTTACATGCATCTTTCCTTATATATTTAGATGGAAACATATATAGATATACACACACATACAGAAAGACAGTGGAACCTATTACATAATTAACATTGAAATGGCATATATGTGTAACACAGGTTTGCTATCTATATAAGTTCGTTTCGGTATTATGCCTTATTAAAATGTGTACAGGTTTTTTAAAAAATGGAAAGTATCAACTTCCGACTACATGTACCTGTAGGCTAAAAAAATGTAAAAGGGCAATGCAATTTTCATTAATATGCTTTGAAGTATTTAGGACCATAAATGAATCATGATTTATACTGCTTTACAGTCAACAATATTGCAAGACGTTGAGGAACACTCCCAGTAAGTGCTTTGCAGTAAGTCATTTTACATTTTTTTGTTTATGGACCTCGACATCATGATCATGTCTGATTTGCAGCTAACGAGTAACGTCGACTCATCTTTAGCGCCGTGACGAATTCTTTTAAAATTGAATGATTCTCTATTAGATCGATCATTGTAGATATAGAATCAGTGTAAGCAGATTCGACTGCATTTTTTTTATTCCTTAATACTTAAAGCTAGGCAATATCATTTTAAAACACAGACCACATTAATAATTATTAGGTTAAGGCTATGCTTAGTAAAGACTAGAAAGCGGGTAGCCAATCAAATGGTCGGAACTGGCCAAACAAATCAAATGTCTGCCAATCAGTGCTTAGACTTTGTAGTAGACCTAATTCTGAAGTATTACTAGACTAATTCTAATAAATCAATAGATATAATGATTTAATCTAGATTAGATAGAGATCTAGATCATACATAAAAGATCAACATATAGTCTAGGTCTAGACTCTACTTCTAGTAATTTTCTTTTTTCTTTTTATAGATCTATTAAAGTAACAGAATATTATAGTTATAGATCTATATAAAATTAAAAAGTAGACTGGAACTTAACTTAAACTGGTCTTAAACTCCTAGTCTAGACTTTGTATAGTATGGCCTAGATTAGATTAAGTCAGTCTTTAAGTTTATTAAAGTTTAAGGTTTAATTTGCTATTGAACATCACACATGATTTTAGCTATTTTCTAAAGGCTGTGTAGATTAGTATAGATCTAGTCAGTATAGATATAGATTCTAGTTCTAGACTATTAAATTAAATAATTTTCAATTCATTTTTACATACACTTCTAGTTTCTAGACTTCTTACACATTGACTATTGTCAGTATTGACTTTGTTGATTATTGAGATAAAATACATTTAAATTTAATCTAATTTTAATCTAATCTAAATACTCTGTGATCTAGAGTCTACATGATAAGATCACAATGACAGTGAAGTGTGACTAAAGGCCTGCTGCTTCTATAGTAATATGATCTCTAACTGTGGTTCTAGGATATATATATCTATCTAATAAATTGACCAACTACAGCACTAATGATTATGGTCAACAATGTATAATAATTTAATGTATTCTTATTTATCAATAATCACTATAGATCTAGTTATCTAGTAAATGTATTTAATATAGAACATAGATCTAATGAACTGCAGTATAAGTATTCAAATAATTAGAAAAGTTTATTATGTCCAATGAGAGATCTGTAGAACTAGATATAGAACTAATAATGTAATATTTAGCTATAAAGTCAATGCTAATTACCAGAGATGGAATGTAAGGATTTAGATTGAGATCTCATTTGATATTATTTAAGCTTTAAATTATTTATGCCACAAAATATTAGAGCTATGCCAAATGATTGATGTTAGCTGGGTCTTTTATTTGTTGAATTTTTTGAAAGAATGTTTGTCAACTTGAAGAATGCTCATTGTATGTTTCTGTGTCAAAATATCAGGCATAGCCTGTGATTAGAGCCGTAGTAAACATTTAAATTTATAAATAGCTTAAATTCTTTAATGCTTAATTGAAAATAGCTCTAGAACTTACTGCATAATTGTTGTCAAACTAATCCATATTGCTTGGCACTAAGGAGTTTAAAAGTTTTTTTTTTCAAGACAATTGTCTCAAGTTTTTTACTGTCTTTCTTTCGACATTTGTCTCTTGCTCTTTTTTTTTTAGTGGCGACATTTTCTTTTTTTTTTTTGTGGTGACATGTCTCACAGTTATCATTAATCAAAACTAAAATTACACTATAATAATTATTCTGATTAGCCTTTGAAATCAGACTGACATAGTTTGTTTTACATGTTCTAGATGTTTTGTCAGATTTGAACATTATTACATACTAGTCCAAACCTTACACAGGATGGTGGGATGTGGGCAAACTTTATACAAGTGACCATTTAGACAACATTACAGAGTACATATCACACAAATAGGCAGCATTTCTGTCTATTATAGTAATAAGAAAAGACTATAATATTCTCATTATATAAATTATATGTAGTATTCTAACTCTGTAGCTTTGGGTTTTCCCCAATGACAACAATGTAGGTATCCAGTAATTCATGTAAGGCGTTTTTTCATGTGTTGCTTTTCCACTTTTTACTTAAAAGTTGGGATATAGTGTGGCCAGGGGGAGGTGGGGGTGCATTAAGAGGGACATTTATTTTGATGGGGTGGTAGTTAACAAAAAAAGTGAAGTACTCATTTCAGAGTTTTCTGTCTATGGGGCAGATAAAAGGTCTTCTGTTTCTATGGCCAATAGTTAACGAGGGTAGTAAAAATTAAATGGATTCATGGTGCTCCTCTGTGAAAAAAATGGTGCAGCTGACAATTTTGGACCCATCATTAAGCAGTATTTATCAATAGGCTTTAGACCTAAACTTTATATTTTTTTTACTTAAAAGGAGTTCATTTTATTTATTTATTTGTTTGTGTGTGTATATTATATCTTTTGGAATTAGGCTTTTAGCATCACAAAGATCTATGAATGAAGAGAAACATTTTTGAGCTTTAAAATTAAATGAAACTGTAATGTGTAAAGAAGAGAGCAGTAAAACAAATTGAAATGTCATACTATTTTTTTTTCTTCTCTTCGTCCCCATTACTGCTGTCCTTGCCCCCCTCTATTCTATAATCTTTCTGATGATAATTGTAGCTAACATACAACTGTCACTGGTAAATTATACAAAAACATATATATATAGAAACAAAATGCCATTTAATTAGACATTTCAGACTACATTTATTAATTTATCACAACCCAAAACATATAAATGAAATAAATGTACACAATATTTGAGCTATTTATAGCTGGCCATGATTTTGAAGAAAGGGATATACAATTTAAGATTGTATGAACATTTTCTGTTTTAAAAATGGCTCAGAAATTGTTAGAAATCTTGGGCTTAAAATTTTATAATCTTTATTATAAAGAAATCGTAAAAAAAAAATCTTTAGTTCTATAGTTGAAAAAAAAAAAAAAAGAACAAAGAGCAAATCAATTAAAAACAACAACCAATAATGCCCTTACAACATCACATCACCTAGAATGCCCCTACAACATCACAAAGTGTTATGTTGGTAATAAAAATCTTTAATAATAAATTTAAATAATTGAATATAGTATTGCAAGATATTGTTTTGTTTTCTCATTTTTTTGTCATTGGCCATTTTGATAGGCATGACATTTTTAGAATTTTTCTTTATATGGTCAGAGAGTTGTCTTTAAAGTTAATTTGTTGAAATTTGTTTGTCCTAGGTAGGAGTAAATGTAGCTAGCATTTCATTGTTTTCACTTTAAAAAAAAAAAATTCACTTTAAACAATATTTGTGATTAGTTATTTAAAATTTTAGAAAATAAAATAAATACTTTTCATTTATCATAGGGCAATAATTAAAAATATTTTTTTAAAATAAATTATTAAAATACTAAACTGTGTATATCTTTAGTTTCAGTATTTAATCTATATTGAGTTGTGGTCATTTTCATGCTAGCCTTACATTTATTCTATATTGAGTTATGGTCATTTTCATGATAGCCTTACATTTAATCTATATTGAGTTATGGTCATTTTCATGCTAGCTTGAAAGTATTTTTTAACAAAGGACATTTACCAGCTCAATGGCTAATCAAAATTTTTGCATATCGCACGTTACATATATAAATTTTCACAGATTGATACACTAGCGAGCTATGATCTAAACCTCTAATGGTCGTCAGCAGTCAGTTTAAGAAAGTAAATGTAACTGACCATACATTTTTTCTTCTGATGCAAAGTGTGAAGTACAGTAATTTGAATTAGTTATATTTTCGTTTATATAATAAAAAGTAGAGGTTAGCGCTCAGGGAAAAGGTCGAAACAAAAAATAATTCAATGTAGCTATTTCTTTTATATTATTATTGTCGCATAAGTGAATATCAATGGTGATAATTTTTTCTATCTAAAGATTTTCTTTCTGGTAAAAACCAATTGTTTCACTAAGCTAGCACAATATTTTCCTGCTGGTCTTCGTTGCTGACCCTACGGCTCCAATCTATTTAGTAGTAACATAGTTATGAGTGACTGTAGTCCATCAGTGGGGTCTGTAGGATGAGATCAGAACTTTACTTCCTGCTATCCACACAGCTGTCCATTAAGCAAACTGGTGTTTTCCCTTTGGTCATTTGGTCTATCTCAAGTCAGCCATCAGTAGTCTCTCTAACTAAAGACAAGCAACATTTTGTTTTCTCTCTGTCTCTCTCTTCCTCTCTCTCTCTCATCAATCTAGTACCACTTTTTTTTTTTGTTTTTGTTATATGGTCATTAATTTATTGTCTGAATGGGGTGAAAAATTCAATATTAAATGATGTAAAAGTTGATGAATAGGCGTGTATAATATTTAATTTAGCAAATTACCTTTATAGACCCGGGATATCTGTAGGTCATGAATCTCACCATGTTAAATAACATTCACTTTAAACACTTTAAATTTAGCAAATTACCTTTATAGACCCGGGATATCTGTAGGTCATGAATCTCACCATGTTAAATAACACTAGTTTTATTTACTTTAAACAAATCATTGTGTATAATCTGTATAACTGTTTTAATAATATTCTATTTCGAATGAGCCTGTATACACAATTTGTGTGTCTATGATTATTCTAAAACTGGTGTGAAAAGGTTGTGTCATGTAGTGATTGCTACCCCTGCCAGCTGGGCTGGCAGAAGGGGAGTTAACAATTAAAACAGTTCTATTAGGGTAAGGTGTAGGGCTAAGTCCTTTTCTAATGGCATTATTTAAAGTTTTATCTGGAGTCTAGTGCTTAGACAAGAAGTATAAAACTGTCTGGTTCACTCGAAGTGCACTCTAGTGGGTGTTGAGTGTGTTGGCCCAAAGTCTACCCTTATAAATCAATAAAATGTTAATAACAACTATAGGTGATCATAACTTGCTTGTGTAAGAACTGTCTATTTGATGTATATGACCTCAGTTTGGGGCTGTAGATCATACACGTGGGCAGCACTCAGGCTGCTCACTACTAATCAATTGTTCTGTCGAAAGTAGATTTACCTCACCAAACTATTTCAGGCTGCACTGACCCCCACACTAATGGGTGGCTCTATCATTGTTGACTGTGTTCTGGCTGATATGATGAACACCCGTTTTCTTGCGTTCTTCTGGAATTGGGGCTGGGCAGTTTTCTTCACTTGTCTATTTTCATTTTCTTATTTGTCCTCTCTTTTAGTGTTGGTCATTTCCTACCTTGGTTTTTATTGTACTCTTAAAGCGTTGGGCAGTTCCAAGGTTGTCTTTCGTCTTTTTTCTTCTATCCCAGACTGCACTGCTGAACTTTGCATGTAACTTATTCATGGTTTCAGTTGTGAAAGAAAGCTAGGTTTTTCATTCAGTGACATCCGATTGTGTTTAGGAACGGTGTTGGATATCCACGTAATGATTTCTTAAGATTAGGATTTTAGTGAAATAGAAAAAAAAAGGCGTGTGGATCTGAGAAATTCGTGAACAGTCATGAATTAGCTTGTGTATGCTTTGAAAGGGAACTATTGAAACAATGTTAAAAGCGTGTAAGCTATCAAATGAAATATACGTGAACAAGTACAGAACTTTTAAAAGTACACTATTCCAAAATGCGACCTTTTAACCGCCTCGGTGTTTTGCTCAACTTCATTCGATTGATCTCATAGATCTTGATGTCGGCTGTACCCATTGATGTTCTGACGCAGTGACAAACATTTACAAAGAAATGCAAATCTGTCCATTAAAAACAAGAAAAACTATTTAAGCAACTTATATAAAGTGTAATTTTATCAATTAGTTTCGACCAGTCATGTAATTATATGCATGATTGACCTTAACACAATAAATCTGTGCGATAGAAATATTTGTACCAATTGGTTTTGCTTAGCTCTTAGCTTTCTTAATGCGCTCTGGTCGACACCTTCACAGAGGTCACGTTATGATCCTATCACTTGTCTGGACCAGTTGTGATAGGGGGAGGGAAGATGGGGGGTATCTTGGTGAAAGTTTACATTGTTTTTTTTTTTAAATGCATAAAAAATGTTCACTCAGGGCTCATGAGTCCTCAGAGGGACTAATTCAACTTTTTACCACCACACCTGTCAAGTACTATTTCTTTCCTTTCTTTAAGATACCATACAAAATAATTAGTTAACAATAGTTAATTAATTGATTGGTTATTTTTTAAAAATCGATTCCTGTGTTGTCAGGTGAAAGAAATAATTGTGCGAAATTTCAGCTTGATCCGAGATTGGGTGAGGGAGAAATAACGTGTACAGACTGTTTAGCAGACAGACAGAGTGAGTTGATATAAGCTTTGTAATGAAGAGAACCATCGAATCTTTGTGACTAAGTCGTAGCTCATACATTTAGTGTCAAAGATACGACCTACTTTATCGTTTGAAAAGTGTCATTGTTATGTACATATATCTATGGAAGTCCGCCTACAATACAAATTATTTCTGACTTGACTGTATAACTAAGTACATTCTGCGACTGCTTTTACCGCCTCTCTAATGTATGACGTTTGGACAGTCCAGAGTCTATCATTTCGTCCGCTCACAGTGACACGCCAACAGGTCCAAGCATTGAAATGTGTGAAGCTTCCATCTGTTAAGTCTATTCACTCTCCTGCCGCGCTCAGGTTCTGCCACCGCTAGGTCCGTCCAGTCTTTGTGCGCTAGGTCACACGGCTTCCACTGTTCGGCCTCTGTGCGCGCCTTCCATCATTCCGTTAACGGTCTGTCTATCATACTGCTAGGTCTCCGGCTAAAAGGGGAAAAAAAATCAATGCCGAGAGTAGGAGGGGCGGGGTGGGGGGGGAGTGTAGTCAGTAGAAAGGATGGAGGGAAGTGAAGGGGGGAGGTTGGACTGCCTCCCCGCCTCCATACTAGCTGTGTACTTTTTTTTTCTCTCCAGGGTAAAAATGTCACTTACACCGTAAGCCCACTGACCCTCAGTGTCGCGATGGAAGCGTTGTTCATTCATTTGTTCTATCCTAATCTCTCTTCTTTCCTTCTCTTTCTCTCTCTCTCTCTTTTATTTGTGTGTGTGTGCACCTACCCTCTAATGTGTTGATTGGTGCCTGTCGCCCATGTGTGTGAGTGCCCAGACAACTGTAACAAGCCTGGAGGATCAGCTGGTCATGTGATGTATATGGTAGCCTATACAGGGCCGGTCTTAGGCCACTGCAACCTATGCGGTCGCAGTGGGCCCCGCGCTTTCATATGCCCCGCGCTAATTCTAGGTCTAATTATTAAATTGAAAAATATATACGAAAAATTCCTGGAAATCTCATGAATTTATTAAAATCTCCTGAAAAATAGACAAAATTGTCATTTGTTGGTGTCATTCATTGCGGAAAACGCCAATCCTACGCGCGATTAAAGAAAAAAAAAAGGCATTGTCAGCATTCATGTAATAAAATGTAATACTCGGGCGAATTTTCACCTTAATCGGAGGTTCCAATACTTTATTTACTTTTATAGTCACTGGCATACAAATATGCAATAGGTTGTAAGGTTCGTAAAGTACAGTTAATTTGATCACAATTTTGGACTTAGTAAAGAATGAATAAAATTCAAAGTCACATTTTTTTTTCTAATACAGAATCTTAATTTTCAACTATTATCCTTATTCCCACCCAGACTTGGCCCCACGCAATCAGTTTCGCATAGGGCCCCGCAATTGTTAGGACCGGCCCTGTGCCTATACATCAGTCTGCTGATACCTTACGATAGGTCTGCCGTGTGTCTGATCTATTGTAGTGTTCTAGAAGGGATTTGGGTGAATAGTAAAATTAACTGGAAAACAAAAATGCGTTTCTTGAAGACACTTTTCGGCAATCATTTTTTTACAAAGCTTATATTTAACTCAATTAGTCGGGTTAAAAGTGTGTACACGTTATTTCTCCCACGCCCATTCACGGATCAAGCTGGAACTTTGCACAGTTATTCATTGACATTGACAAGACAGGAATCAATAAAAATAAAAAGGAACCTAGACGATTAATTACTGGTAATTCATTATTTAAAAAAAAAATAGCAGCAAGAAAAACTAATACACCAAGTATTCACATTAATGGCTAAATGTGTTGGGTTTAGTCCCCTTAAATAATTGTCAGCGCTATTTCTTCCTCATCCATTCTCCATTCAAGTTGATACTTTAAACAATTATTGTAGCTAACAAAACATGAATCAATAAACAAAACATGCTCAATTTATTATTGGTAATTAATTATTTTGCTTGATATCAAATAAGGGAAATAACATGTACATTATTAGTAGATATAGTTTTAAGGAGGGAGTTCTTCCCTTTTAGATAAGCCTTGTGTAAAAAAAAAAAAAGGATTTTTAAATGTTTTTCTTGTTATATAAAGTCTCTTGTTAAATTACATTAATTAAAATAGACTTTTCGAAGACATTCAATTTATCTCCTATTATGTGGCTTCCCTTTGTGAGACATTCAAATGACAGGCATATACACCTAGTCAACTTTATATTATTGAAACTCCATATTAATATTCGTATATTTATTATTAATAGACTTACAGCTTACATGTATAGGGCCAGGTCTGTCGATGCAAGGGCTGTTGCAAACAAGGCTTGATTTTTTTTAGAGATACGTAGACCTAATTCATGTGATTTACAGGACATTTACTCGGATTAACTGCTTTTGGTAAAGCGTTGCGTAGTCAGGAAAGCACTATATGGTTAAGGGCGTTTTGAATATTCAAATATTAACCACTATATGGTTAAGGACGTTTTGAATATTCAAATATTAACTTATTGAAAAAAAAAGCATGATTCAAGGCTTAACTTTTGTGTTGTTCTGTCGACTTTGAGTGCCGTGAGTAGACTTGTCATGGATGCTAGGCTTCTTGCAATTACTTTTCCCACACGGTACGGTTTCTTATATTCTGTACATTTCAAACATGCCAAGAGCACGCGGGTCTATAAAGTTGCTGGTAAAAGCAGTTGGCGCCAGAACTCATGGCGCACGTGCAGTGTACCTAGGAGGTTGTGTGCTTCACTGGTAGGACCCATCGTAAAGGAAGCGACCACCCGTTGTGTGGTCAACATATTGACACAAAGATTGTCATAATTTTTTAATTAGGCCCATTACTTTTTCTTTCGGCCTAATCCATTACGCAGCTGGTTGGTAGGAGATCGATATCTTGTAACGCCCTGAGGCTGAATGAGGCGTCCATGTCTTTCAGAGCCTGCTCGTAGTGCTAAGAGACTGTGTATGTGTAAATTCCGCGAATATCATTAATTTTCTTTGAATTGATCACCTTCCCGCCAAAAAACCCCCCCAACAAAACAACAAAAAAAAAAAACACTCACACAACAAAACTGTTGTTAAAGATCTCGTTTCCTTATTCTGAAATAAGCGTGTTCTAGATCTGAGTTATTTGAACATGGACACAAAACATTGGCGTGATTGCAGTGAGAAAAATAAAAGGATCACTTCTGGTCGAGTGGTTAAAGCGCTTGGATTCCGAACAGGGGAGTGGGTCCCAGGTTCGAATCTCGATGAAGACTGGGATTTAAAAAAAATTATTTCGGGACTTTTAGAACCTGACATTTGTTGATTGGTCGTTGTGCTGGCCACATGGCACCCTCTTTAATTTGCCCTATAGATCGCAAGGGATACTTAACTTTTACTTTAAGACTCTACCATTTTGACCTAGAAAATGTGTGAAGAACCAGGGTCGGTAAAGGAAATTAACTTATGTCTTGATTAACACCCCTGAGCTATTTTTAACTTTCTTAGTTAAAGAACTGAAGTTCTAACTGAAGGAACTAGAAATGATCCAGACGCTTTCTATATTAAAGCGAATTAAAGTAACTTTCGTTGTTATCAGCGACAAGTAGCGTGCAGTATAAGTAAAGTTCTCCTTTCAGATCTTGCGATCTATAGGGCTGATGATGTTAAGTTCATCTGCTTCTTGGCCAACGATCAGAGTGTCATGGGGGCTCATGGGGCCATCACAACGACCAACCGCCTTTACTTTCCCAACTAAAATCAGGTACCCATTAGAGCTCAGTACCCCAGGTTCGAAAGCCAAGCGCTTAACTACTCAGCCACCGCGCCTCCAACGTGCAGTACAAGGGTGGTTACCATGCCTTACTTTTCAAGCAAAACACACTCCCAAAATGTTCCTTCCCAACATTAGTTATCTCTAAACTTGAAGAGTTTCGATACTGTTAGGGTCATCAGTAACTGGCCATCAACCTGAAGCTCAAAGTCCGCGTTACTCAACTCACTTTCTTCCCCATTTTCCAAATCAATTCTTCGTTGACACCACCCCCCAGCCCCAACTCTCTCCCACTTGCCGGCTCACGACACTCTGCCCCCTAAAATGTGTCCTGATTTGATCTGTATGCTCGACCAAATCAGTTCATTCTGCCCTTGTTCCAGTCAGTCTGATCTTTTATTCACGAGACACCCCCCCTCCCTTCCCCCTCTATCTCTCCCGCTGTTAGTTTTTTGGTACATCTGCCAGATAGAAGAAAGATGTCTTTTTGATAATTCTCACTACACCGACTAAGACGTTTCTCTCTCTAGTGCGTTCTGGGATTGGTTTTAACTCTTAAGCCAATTAGAACGCTTCTAAATTAATACTTTGAATGTTTGCTAATGATTCCTTAGACCTTAAAACCAATGAGTAATGCCGGTAGCTGTCACTGTAGCTAAAACACTAAAACAACATTCCACTTATGAAACATGTTTGGGCTATTATGGTACTTATATGTTTTTTTTTATTCAAGTATTTATCGACCTATCTTGGACTGAATTTCTGGAACTTATTAAGAAATAAATTCTTATAACTTGATGAAATATGAGTTCGGTATATAATATACTGTTACGTTTTGTGGGAAATCAAATGATTCCGTCCGATAGAACTGTTAAAAAAAAGGTACGAAACATCACTATTTTACTTTTAAAAAAATTGATTAAATATATCTCCTATCAATGTGAAAAAGAAAAAAAAAGGGGGTGGGGTGGGGTAATTCTGTTTCTGAAACAAAAAAGAAAGAGGGGTAACGTAGAATTAATTTAATTATCAATGATTCTTGTGTAGAAGTTGGATCTATCCATTGTAACTGGCATTTCACATTAAAGGCCTACTGGTATTGTGTATGCTTTTTTTTCCCCAACTATTCATCATCGATCTGTTGGCTAGAGAACCAGTTATGCAGTACCGAGTACTAATGTAAAAAAAGCAGCAACTGTCCATTTCCATGTGCCTTACCTTAGCTGTCAGTTGGGAGAGTTTCTCTCTCTCTCTCTCTCCCTTTTTCTCTCTCTCCCTCTCTCGTCACTACTTCGTTATCTTTTTTTTGCTCCTTTCCCCCACTCATCATTCACTGTACTCCGTCTGTCTATCATTTCGTTTGTTCCAGCTGTCTGTTCCTTCTTCCCCTTCGCGCGCCAACATAAACCTGGCTAGGCCAGACCGAATCATTGAACCAGCCAGCCACGCAAACGGACAGACGGACACGGCATTCCTTTTTCCTCCCTTCCCCGCGTTCAGTCGGCGGTCCCTGTTGTTTTTTTTTTCTCCTCTTCCTCCTCCTCCGCCTCTCCAGCGCGCTAGCTCTTCCCTCTCCTCACCAGTGTCAGAGTTGTCTTTTATGACTTTTTCCCCCAAGGGGGGGGGGAAGTCGGGACAGGGGAGGGTTTTGGTAGGCAGGGATGCAGTGAATGCAATTCTGCCTAGGTCCTAGTTGGACCCAGTCTTCTCTCTCTCTCCCTCTCTCTCTTCCCCCCCCCCCTCTCTCTCGCACTCCACGACGAGAGAATAAGAGAGGAAAAAAATCGATACTCTTGTGCAACGCTCTATAACACTGCAGCCATAGCCGAGGCTTGCCTCCTAATAAACGCTCTAGCGTTTGGCACTTTCAATTACAAACGCAAGCCCGACTTAACGCCGGGCTCACACACTGTGGCGTTTATTATACACTTTTTATTTATTTGTTAACCAAAAGATAGCATATTGTTTTACGCCAACGGTACTTACACCTAATTGTCGAACATGGCGGTTTTTAAAGGCTTGTGGATGCGCCCATACTAAAGATTTCATGAACATACACATTTTACTACGGCGTTTGGTAAAAAGAAAACAAAATCATCGCCACAAATTAAACCCAGACATTAGAGTAGGCACAAACTCCCTCTATCATGTTGTCACTACAACCGAGATCGAGTCCATGACTTTTATATTAAATTAATTGGAATGACTAAGAAACAACTCATCCTTAGACAAGTGGTGTATTGATTTTATTTAAAAAAAAAAATGTGTGGCTTATATAATATGCCAAAAGTCTTCGGTTTCGGAGCTTAGAATCTCGAATGGAACTAAAAGTAAACGTTAAGATTTTTATTTTTGGGATTCCATGAAGTGTCTGATCCACTTAGTTCACCTTTTTTTCCCCCCATTGGTCCTAGTGATGTGGCACCACTACACTCTGAACTGTTAACAGAAATTGGGGAATTTTTGATCCACCGCTTAGATCTGCAAGTCACAAGTGAAAACTGATGAGATGCTGTCATATGGAGTAGTGGTTCGCAGTACGGGACCACGTACATTCATTCTTTATTGATAAATATAGAGCAAGATAGTGTCGGTGTAGGTGTATTTGAATGTAATAGCAACTAATAACGCTGAAATGTAGTGAAGTTGACTAGCTATTTTGTTTTATGATATCGTTCAGATTTCCAATGTGTTGTTGTCTTCTGATGACACAAACTCTTATTGAGGCCGCATCATTTACAGCAACTCTCTTTTAAATATTGAGCCGATTAAAAACGGTTAACTTATTTGACATTTTTACTTGAATCTTATCTTATATAGTGCAGACGTTTCTTCTTAACAGAAGATAATTACCAGTACGTCTTACGCGGTTTCCATGGCTCAATCTAGTTTTATATGTTATTTACAGGCTGAAACTCCGTGTAGTCGTTGGTTTTCTGGGCTGATTCAGGCCACCCGTTCCAAGCTGTAATGGCAGGTTGACTTTTAAAGTTGTCCATTACACGTCTTAATGTTCACTCTACAAAGATGTCCTCCCCCCCCCCTCCCACTTATCTGCTCAATTCACATCATCTTAACTTCATGTGTTAGAAATTTCAACTTTCCACCCAGGCTTTAAGTCTGGCTCGCAACAGCCGAAATGTTTTCACCGCATCGAATTCTCTGACCTCGCTTCCCCTCTTACTGGTATTTATCTAAGCGCATTTTTTCCCTTGAAAACGGTAGCGAGCGAACATAATGGCTATGGCAGACCTCGCTCGGCTCAAGCTTCCAATACGGAACGTTGCAGCGGGGAGAGAAAAAAAAAAAAACACCAAGCGGGAGGAGGGGAGAAGAAAGGTTCATCAAGACGTTCTTTTTTTAGTCTCCTGCTTCTCTCTTCCTCAAGCTGAATAGTTTTTTTTCCCCCGGATTTTTTTTTTAGCGAGACCTTTTTCTCATTCTCTCGCTCTCTCTTCTGGCTCTTCTAGTAGTAGTAGGGTTTTATTTCTTTCTCGTTCTTTGTTTATTTTGGTCCGTTCGTTTGGCCTGTTCTTTCATTTTTTTTCCCCTCCCTTTTTTTTTCTTCTTCACATCTTATACTTCTTTTAACGGGGCTGATTTTTTAACGTGTTTAGGCTAAATAGATTATTCAAAAATAAGTGGAGATTAATTTTTTTTCTTCGCGTTTTGTATGTCACAGTTTTATTGGCCAGGATTTCCTTACAAGTGTGCCAAGATATAAAAAATGTGATTTGATTGAGTCTTTTATTTCATTCACAAGTGCTCAGTTCTGGAAATCGGTGACTTTCAATGTTATTTGAAGTTATCGATTAATATGGAGTACATTATTCATACTCATCGTTTGGACACAGTGACCTCACAAAATGGAAGTTGATTCACGGGCAACATTCAGTTGGCACTAGTCATGGATTGGACTCTGATATCATGAAATAAAGTTCGTACTTGTGGTTTCACTTTATTTAGTGTTAATTCACACTTTATAGCCCTAATAATCTCGAGTAGTAGTCTAGATGTAATTGACGGTTCCTAGTATCCCAATAGACTCTAGTCATTTTGTAGAATAATGAACACCAATAAATACTTCATAAATTAATGCTTTAGTTTAGTAAATGAAGCAATTTTTTTTCGGGGGGGGGGTACTTCGTTAAATTATTGTTAAGATTTGTTTTTAAGGTCACATTGATTTAATAGGCGTCTCCTTTTATCCTGACTATAGTCCTTTTTGTAAAATTATCAAAGCTAATAAATACTTTATTAATTAATGCTTAAATTTATTAGTTTGGTAAATGTAGATTTAAATATATATATATTAGATTTGTTTTTAAGGTCAGTGATTTACACATTTTATTCGCATGCATATCAGTTAGAAGTCAAGGTCATTAATAACCTATGCTTTATGATAGATCTAGATCTAGTTATGTTGCACAAATGATCTCTAATTAATTGCTGGTAGAGGAAATTGCTTTGAACAAAATTTGCCGTTCTTCTATGTTTATACTAGTCTTTATGTGCATATAATATCGAGATGAAACTGCTTTTGTCCACACTTTTTGACAGTGATTTTTTTTTTCCAAATAAAATGAGTTACGTTGGAAACAAATCTCAATTGGAGAATCTAAAGCGTTGGATGAAACCTTTAAAAGATTACAATAGAGGTGTGTTATTGAGCTGGTAAGCTTTAAATCTACGTAGATCTATATGCAACAGTCACAAGAGTTTGTAAAGCTAGTGTACAGCTATGAGCAGAGGCGTCAATGTGGCAGTGGATTGGAAGAAAGTTGGTGAGACAATATTAAACATCTAAAAAAAAAACTTCTTTTCACTGAAAGCACATAGATCTATAAAGCATCCTGACGTGTGATGTAGATCTACCCTTCTATTGAGCTCCCCAATTGTTTTTTTTTTCACCAACAAATTACCAACGTATATAAACAGAACTCATTCTTTTTTTTTTTCTTTTAAATCCAGATCTAGGTTAAGAAACTGTTAATGAACATGCCTGTCTGTCAAATAAAGGAGGGGGGCGGGGTGAATCGCACTGCTGTGTCCACAAAGGTATTAAGTCACGATTTAAAAAAAAAATATATCTCGATGTATCTGAGGGACAGTTCTGACTTCGTATTGATATGACTTTTTTTTTTAAAGTGTCTACTGAACATTATGCAGGCGTATAGATCTAATTGTGGGATAACTCTATTACAGTGAACCTATACCGCCACAGTACAGATAATCTAGTCAGTGGCTTATAATATGGTACCTGACACATTTCAAACGTTGACAGACAGCTAAGGTAGAGCCGGGGGGGGGGGGGGGGGGGCTGTATGGCGTGATAGCCGGGAAGCCGCCGAGTACGCTATCTCACTGGGGACGAAAGCATGTGCTGTTTGCTGTAGGCCTACCGGGATCTTGAGCCACAGCACTAGTCTAGTTCTTTCAGTTTGCTCAGGGGGGCTACACAGGTTGATGTGTTTTATTCCTCCATCGTGTTCAAGTAGACCCTCTCTCGCTCTCTTTTTTTACGCTCCTCAGTACTATTCTTTGAGTCCAGACACATTAATGGTCATTTATTTCCGTCGAGTTTTCTGTCGCTCAACTTTTTTTTTCATTTTTTTTCTGTAG
Source organism: Biomphalaria glabrata (assembly GCF_947242115.1). Classification (NCBI taxonomy): domain Eukaryota; kingdom Metazoa; phylum Mollusca; class Gastropoda; family Planorbidae; genus Biomphalaria; species Biomphalaria glabrata. Next base: position 5,237,043 of record NC_074723.1, read on the forward strand.
TATTATTTGATTGCAATTGTTTTTTCAAGTCTCTGACATAACCACGCTCTTGAGTATTTCTTTGATTTAGATTCTATGCTCAATCTCTCTCTTTCTCTCTTAAATGACTTTTCTATCTCTCTGGCTGTCTGTCCCTCTCTCTTTCTCTTATTAAATGAGTTTTCCGAAACTCGAGACCTTAAGGCGTCATTGGAAGTTAAAATTTAATCAGTTTTGTGTGTGTGTGTGTTTCAAAGTTATCAGGATTTAATACAACTTACAATGGCAAACCACATTTACTAGTCTCGATACTTGTTACTGGTCGTTGACTTGTAGCACCAAACTGCTGGTAGACAACTAAACCGTTGTAGGCGTAATATATCTAAACTAATAAAACTTCAAATAAGTTGAATACCTTCCTTTTGTGAACAAAACTAGATAGAACATTATTTATAATATAGACAAAATCAACTTGTGATAAAAATGAAATAAATGTACTAGACTTTAGTAAAATGATCTTTTAGCAAAATCTAACCCACTACAATATCGCAACCTTTCTGTCTCACGTTCTGGAGTCGTTTCCCCTAACTAAGACGAAATGACGACAATGCCACCTATGTTGCATCCTTCACAACTAATCACTAACCTCTTCCTACCGTCACCATATAAACACACACATAACAGTACTAGATCTAATTATTTTGACTGAGCACTGAGTAGGTCTCTGTACAGTTGATCCGTCAGTACTGAATTTAAACTTGAGATCGTACGTGTTTTGAATGTCCCCCCCCCCCCCTCTCTCACCAAGCGCTTTTCAGATTTGCAATTTCTGAGCACAGATTATTTCGACAATGTCAGATAATCCTGTTATAGGCTACTTTCCGCTGATACAGTGTGGCAAAGATCTATTAAACCCTGTAAAGCGACACCGTCCATGGTTAATCATTACATTCGCGGTGCGTGAGCCCTATTCCATCTGGCGCCTTGTCAAAGATAAGCTGCATGGTGATACACAGAAACATTTCAAATCTTAAGATCTGACCAAATGTTCGTATTTTTTCAACACTTTATATTAACTATTTCTGTACATTTCTTTTAAGTTGTTTGGATTTTGGACTCATCCAATCGTCATCGAATTTTATATACAATTTCATGCTCGATGACAACACATGAATCAATTATAAAAAAAATCATCAAATTAGTTTATCAATTAGTCGTAATTACTTAATTTGGTTTGTATATAGCAAATGTATTAGCTGAATTATTTAATCTTCAAATACAAAAACAAAATTTAATAAAATACTCTGAAAGACACAAAGATAAAGACACATTCCTCGTCCCATATGCTAGGACAAATTTGTACAAATACTCCTTCTTCCCTAGTGCTATTAGAGCATGGAATGGGTTGCCTGAGCTAGCCAGGAAAACCAGTGACTTGGCAGAATTTAAGTCATTGGTTAATATGCATGACTAAATGCATGACGCGTAGGACGTAATCATCTTCTTTTTTGAAGTAACGTCTGTATTATATAAGATAAGATAAGATAATTCACACTCTAGACGCCAGTAGTGTTATGTCAGTTGCGCCGAATACAATATGATTGTAGCGCATCTAACACTGTACAAATTCACAATAGAGACAGTCTAAGATTGAAGGTGGTTGTTATAAAGATTAATATCGCCATTTCTCATAGATTGCCATATAGACAGTTTAAGACCGAGGGTGGTTGTATCAAGTCTAGGGATTGAATGTGGTTGCCATAGAGACAGTCCAAGAAAGAATGTGGTTGTAAGTTCAAGTGATTAAAGATGATGGCGGCTTCTCGTATCTTTCAAAACGTTTGAATTGCGCTGGAAATGTGTTTAAACATCTTTCTCTGGTGGATCTTTGCTAACGAGATTTAAGTTTGACACAATCCCCGACATAAGACATTCTGGTAAATATCTTTGAACTTGATAATGTCGTACCTGGACAAAACTCACTCAGCCATATTAACAGACCCTGTTAGGGTCAATTCAAAGGCCAGGTTGACATCTTTCACTGTACTGAGAAACCTCAATGTCGCCTTATTGATTAGTGGAACTTTCATAAGTAAATATAAATTGAATAGATGACATCTGGCTTTGAACAGAATCTATTGGTCATACCCACGTGGCACGTTCAATGTATGTCTTGTCGACCTCAGTGGTGCCTTAAACCGGCTCAAGTCGTCCATCAAGGTCCAGTGGAGGGAGCACGAAGGAAGAAAGAAAAAGCTGGCTAGATAACGTACAAGAACGGGCCGGCCTCTCTTTTGGTATCCTTCTAAGAACAGCTGCTGATCGGGAAAAGTGGAGGGATTTGGTGACGCGAACTGTCACAGCACCCTTAGGACGAAAGTCCAAGGGCAGATGAGATGACTCAATATTGAATAGGTATACTTGATATACAAGCTTTAATGAAGATATTTTGATCTTGTTCCTGTACTCCTGTTTCAACATTAAGACATCCTACGTTTGTGTCAAAAAAAGACTCGGACCTTTCCCTTCTTATCGTAGTATTCCCTGATGGAACCTCTCATCAATAGACTTGTACGTTGCACGTCATTGGTTAGTCCCGAAACGAGGCTCTCTCAGGGGGCATTTGACTTCATTGGAACACTTTCTGGCTGTTTCATCCCCATAACCTTAACAGCGCGAGAGTTTCTCGGTTATTTCATAGATGGCTTAAGGCCTCCCCTATACTATAATTCTCGTGTACACTAAAGTCCCTCTATTGTTTACACCTATGTTATCGCCGAGCAGTACTTCTGGGCCACTTGCACGTGCTAACTCGACTCTTGAACTGAAACTATTTCCACGTTATGTCTCCACTCCACGTGGTTACGAATTAAATACCAATAAAGAAAATCTTGATAGAAAAGAAAGCTCTAGAAGAGTTTTATAGAACATATTAATAGCCCCGAGTGTCCACAGATTTCAAGCGTAAAACCTTGGTCCGCTTAGTACAGCATTAATGTATACAAATGTGTGTGCGCGCGCGAGAAAGATATCTTTTGGCGTGTGTTTAATCTTTGGCCTAGATTATTTGAATTATTCATTTAGGATTAATTGTATTTCAAAAACCGCAAACAACATAGCATCATTGAATTAGCGTATTCCAAGTGAAAAACTATAGGATGACTTTACGGCAAAGGACAACTTTGGTTTGGCTTCCAAGGGCGGAGTCATTGACAAATCATGTTTTCATCGTCACGTGGCTCATGGTCGGTTGGGTCTTCACTAACTGATGCTAATGTTATGAAGTCCTGTTACTAAACCTTCGGACTGAAGTGTACATTCAGTTAGAGGCAGGACTGGACCAAGGGTGGTGGGGTGAATTCATACTATATATATACAATAATTTAGCAAAGTGAAATAAACTTTATTAGAAAAAAATAAAAGCTACGTGTTTCTCGATTTATCGTCAAAATATCTCGCGCCAAAACGGCTGCGTCAAAAACGTCACTTCCAAGTTTAGTTAGCATCCATCCATCCATCCCAGTGGCGCTACAGCCCATGGAGGGCTCTGGCCTGCTTTAACACATCCTTCCATTCAGATCTCTCCTGGGCCTTTCGTCTCCACGCCCGAACCCCAAGCTGCTTCAGATCTGCTTCCACGTCATCTATCCATCGCATTCGGGGTCTGCCTTTGAGTCGCCTGCCTTTTGGTTTTTGCCTGTATACGATTTTCGCCCCTCTGTTGTCTGACATTCTTTCAAGGTGACCTGCCCAACGTAGTCTGTTCTTTTTTATTTCGTTCACTATTGGTGGGTCTTCATATAATTGATATAACTCATGGTTAGTGCGTGTCCTCCACCCTGTTTCATCCTGTATGGCACCATAGATTTTCCTAAGGATTTTTCTTTCCCAAGTGTTAAGTAAATTTTTAGATGTCTTTGTCAGTGTCCAGGTCTCACTTCCATACATTGCTGCTGGTCTTATTATAGTTTTGTATATTATTTTCTTGGTTTTACTTGAAATCATTTTGCTCTTAAGTAGATGGTGGGTGCTATAAAATGCCCTGTTGCCTGCTGCTATTCTTTCCTTTATTTCTGTTAGTAGGTCATTTTTGAAATTAATAGTACTTCCTAGATATTTGAAAGTTTGGACGATTTCAAATTCGTGGTCTTGATTTTGATATTTTGTCCCTCTGTTTGATTGTCTCTTGTCATTGTGATGTACTTGGTTTTACTGTCATTGACCTCAAGTCCTGCTGGTCGAGATGCTTCTTCTAGTTGTATGAAGGCTCTAGCGATGTCAGAGGTTTCTTTACCCAATAAGGCAATGTCATCGGCATAAGCAAGGTATTGTAGAGGTTGGCTGTATATCGTCCCTGTTTGTTGTGGACCCATGTTTTCTCTCCTGAAGTAGTTAGTAATAGTTCCCCTTGTGTTTATGTGTATATTTCTTATAACTCTCTCCAGTGTTAAGTTGAAAAGCATGCAGGAAAGTGCGTCTCCTTGTCTTAATCCTCGTTTAATCCTAAATTCCCGTGAGTGTTCTCCTTGTATTATGACTTTGCTTTTTGAGTTGTTTAATGTCATATGTATAAGTCTTGTCAGCTTATTGGGTATTCCAAAATCCTGTAGTGTGTCATATAGGTATTTCCTTCTGATACTGTCATAAGCCATTTTATAGTCTATAAAGAGTTGGTGGATTGGTATGTTGTATTCATGGCATTTTTCTAGTATACATCTTAGTGCAAAGATGTGGTCGGTTGTGGATTTGTTGGGTCTGAAACCACATTGGTAGTCACCTAAGATTTCTTCTGAATATTTTCCAAGTCTCTTAGTTATAAGCCTAGACAGTATCTTATAAGTCACATTTAGTAGAGAGATTCCTCTGTAATTACAGCACTTTAACTTGGATCCTTTTTTGTGTATTGGGGTTATAAGAGCCGTTTCCCATTCTGTTGGTATTACTTCTTCTTCCCAAATTCTTGATATTAGTCTGTGTATTTGGGAATGTAAGTCTTTCCCTCCATATTTAATTAGTTCTGCTGTGATTTGGTCCTCTCCTGGTGCTTTGTGATTCTTCATGGTCCTAATTATTTCTGATGTTTCAATGAGTGTTGGAGGGTTCACTAAGGGATCTGGTCCCCCATGCGGCAGTTCATATTCTCCATTGTCTCCATCTTCAGTGGTATTTAGTATCTCCTCAAAGTATTCAGCCCATCTCTCAATGACCCTGCTGTTTTCTGTAATAAGCTGACCATCTTTGTTCTCACACATGTGTGATCTAGCTTGAAATCCGTTCTTTTCATCTTTAATTTTCATATACATTCCTCTCATGTCTCCCTCCTTTGCTAGTTCCTCAATTTTAGTGATCTTGGACTTTTCCCATTCCCGTTTTTTCTTTCTTACAACTTTTGTGGCCCTTCTTCTTGCTTCATTGTATTGCTGTCTAGTGTTCCTGGTTTCTCTCTGTAGCATTATCATTCGGGCATTGTTCTTCTCTTCTATAGTTTGTCTGCATTCATCATCATACCACCCTATTTTCTCGTTCTTTTGTTTAAATCCAACTACCTCTTCTGCTGTTCTTTTGATAGCATGCTTTATTATTTCCCAATGCTCATTTATGTTATTTTCGCAGTCCTTTTCTAATGTTGTCAGTTGTGTTTGGAGTGCCATTCTATAAGTTTCTGCAACAAGTGGATCCTTTGTGAGTTTTTGACTATCATATTGCTGTGCTCTCTTTCTTTGGTAATTGTGTATGGTACTTATTCTTTGTCTAAATTTAGCTTTTACTAGTAGGTGGTCTGAGTCAGCATTAGCTCCTCTGAAACTTCTTACATCTAGTATGTCTGATCCATGTCTCTTATCTATGAGTATATGATCTATTTGATTCTGGGTGTTGCCATCAGGTGAGATCCAGGTTACCTTGTGAATATTCTTATGTTGGAATTTTGTGCTGCTGATAGACATTCCTTTTCCTGATGCAAAATCCACTAATCTTATGCCATTATTGTTGGTCTCTTCATGTAAACTTTCTTTGCCAATTATTGGTCTGAATGCTGGTTCCTTTCCAATTTTTGCATTGAAATCTCCTAGGACTATTTTGATGTCATGCTGTGGCGCTTCATCATAAATTCTTTCCAGTCCATCATAGAAGGCTTCTTTTGTGTTATCATCTGCATCTTCAGTAGGGGCATGAACATTGATAAATGATATGTTGAAGAATTTTCCTTTCAAACGTAGTGAGCAGAGTCTATCACTTACAGGTTTAAATCCAATGACATTACCTACCATTTCCTTTTTAACAGCAAAACCTGTACCTAAGTTGTTAGTGCTTCCACCACTATAAAATATAGTATACTCCTTGGTTCTGAGAATGTCCGAGTCTTTCCACCTGATTTCCTGTAGGGCTACAAGGGGTATCCTATATTTCTTTAACACTTCAGTAAGTTGGGCTAGCGCACCTGCTCTATAAAGGCTTAGCACGTTCCATGTCGCAAAACAAAAATCATGTCCTTTTCCAGGCCTAGGTCGTTTTCCGTTGAGATCTGTCCGGGTTTTCTTGTGTGTATTAGCTTTCGTAACAGTATTTTTTATATGACAGAGTTGTTAGCCCTGTGCATAACCATCTGGGGGGCTGCCCCTTTCAGCTCTCTGGATAGCTGCCTTTATTTTCGGGTAAGGTGCCCTAGCCTTTGTGGATCCCTCCACTTCCTGCAAGGCAGCAGGTTTGATTTTGGTCCACCCCGGGTATTTTATTTCCCCGGTACCCACCATATCTGGAGGGCATTCCCCTATCCGCCACCTGGGGAGGCGCTCGATGGAAGATCAAAAACTCCACACGAGAGTTTAGTTAGCAAAGTTTCTTAATTTCTTGTAGTTCTCTAAACGAACTCCTTAAATTGCTTGAACTTTGATCTGATGATACCATTTGTCTCTATCTAGTCATTTAGAGGAGCTTGCTAGTTTGAACTCTGATCTGATGATGGCATTGTCTCTGTCTAGTCATTTAGAGGAGCTTGCTAGTTTGAACTCTGATCTGATGATACCATTCGTCTCTATCGTCATTTAGAGGAGCTTGCTAGTTTGAACTCTGATCTGATGATACCATTCGTCTCTATCTAGTCATTTAGAGGAGCTTGCTAGTTTGAACTCTGATCTGATGATGGCATTGTCTCTGTCTAGTCATTTAGAGGAGCTTGCTAGTTTGAACTCTGATCTGATGATGGCATTGTCTCTGTCTAGTCATTTAGAGGAGCTTGCTAGTTTGAACTCTGATCTGATGATGGCATTGTCTCTGTCTAGTCATTTAGAGGAGCTTGCTAGTTTGAACTCTGATCTGATGATGGTATTGTCTCTGTCTAGTCATTTAGAGGAGCTTGCTAGTTTGAACTCTGATCTGATGATGGCATTGTCTCTGTCTAGTCATTTAGAGGAGCTTGCTAGTTTGAACTCTGATCTGATGATGGCATTGTCTCTGTCTAGTCATTTAGAGGAGCTTGCTAGTTTGAACTCTGATCTGATGATGGCATTGTCTCTGTCTAGTCATTTAGAGGAGCTTGCTAGTTTGAACTCTGATCTGATGATGGCATTGTCTCTGTCTAGTCATTTAGAGGAGCTTGCTAGTTTGAACTCTGATCTGATGATGGCATTGTCTCTGTCTAGTCATTTAGAGGAGCTTGCTAGTTTGAACTCTGATCTGATGATGGCATTGTCTCTGTCTAGTCATTTAGAGGAGCTTGCTAGTTTGAACTCTGATCTGATGATGGTATTGTCTCTGTCTAGTCATTTAGAGGAGCTTGCTAGTTTGAACTCTGATCTGATGATGGCATTGTCTCTGTCTAGTCATTTAGAGGAGCTTGCTAGTTTGAACTCTGATCTGATGATGGCATTGTCTCTGTCTAGTCATTTAGAGGAGCTTGCTAGTTTGAACTCTGATCTGATGATGGCATTGTCTCTGTCTAGTCATTTAGAGGAGCTTGCTAGTTTGAACTCTGATCTGATGATGGCATTGTCTCTGTCTAGTCATTTAGAGGAGCTTGCTAGTTTGAACTCTGATCTGATGATGGCATTGTCTCTGTCTAGTCATTTAGAGGAGCTTGCTAGTTTGAACTCTGATCTGATGATGGCATTGTCTCTGTCTAGTCATTTAGAGGAGCTTGCTAGTTTGAACTCTGATCTGATGATGGCATTGTCTCTGTCTAGTCATTTAGAGGAGCTTGCTAGTTTGAACTCTGATCTGATGATGCCATTGTCTCTATCTAGTCATTTAGAGGAGCTTGCTAGTTTGAACTCTGATCTGATGATGCCATTGTCTCTATCTAGTCATTTAGAGGAGCTTGCTAGTTTGAACTACAAATAATATTTAGTGTCTGGGGAGTGTTATAAAAAACAACAAATAAAAAAACGAATTGTTACGGATTAAGGTTTTTTTTTTTTTTTTGAAAAAAAAAAAGTTTATAGAAGGTGGAACATATTTTAAATTTAATTTGAAAAATAATCTAGTGTTTACAAAGTTTCTACTGATTCAGTCCGTCTGTCTGTCTTTTTATGTTTTTTTTTCTCCCGCCTCCTGTTTTTAGATCAAGCTGAAATTTGCACAATTATTCATAATCGAAGACGAAAGATGAATGGATAAAGAACATCAGCCAATTCATTAATCAATTGGTGGTAACTTATAGTGTTTTATATTTTAAAAGGGGAGATATCTGTCAAAGGACTCAATACTGCAATATATATATCACTGCAATTCAAATGGAGTTATGAGATGTTTTACCATGGTTTGTCTTGCAAGATGAGTCTTCTCTTGTCTGCTGACATGAATCTCTCTTTCCCCATTCTAATCCCCCATGTCATCTTTGGATGAACTTTGTGTGTACTTTATTACCTCGTGCTTCAAAGAAAGCGTCACGTGATGATTAGTCTCCACCACGTCATCTGACACGTGCTTTATTTGTCAGTGAACCATTTTTGTGAGGGACAGTATTTCTAAACGTTAGCCAATTCACTGGGCACAAATGTAGAAGAGATGTGATTTTAAGGATGCAACTGATATCTGCTGGACAGTGGTCAAGCTATGAGAAATGCTCGTTAATGCACGCACTTATCCCATAACTTTGAGAGGGAAATATCTTGTCTTTTTCCTGATTTTAAATAGTTATAGATCAAGGACTCTATTCTGGGCCAGGGGTGCTAATAGATATTTGCAGTTATTTGTGAATCGATTTAAATTTGGTGGAGTGACTAGCTCAGATCAAGGTCATTCGATAGTGTCCGAGTTCCCTGCTTGTTCTGCATAGACTGACAGCAGTGTTACATGAAGCACGTTGAACGCCCACAGCTCTTCCCCCCCCCCCCAAAACTGTCGCACCATGCCCCCGTACTGCATGGCAGGGGGTGAGACAGGAAACATTCGCAGCTCTGACATGTTGAACTTTGAAGCAATTTCAATCTGTAAGTGGGATGCATACATGTACCGGCATACAACACTGGGTTACCATACACTCCCCCCCCCCTTTTTTTTCCCCCGTCTGTCTTACTCGAAGTGTTAAGCTTTCTTTTTACTTCACTAATCCCAAGAACGTACACGAAAAAATATAATAATTACTCACAAAAGAAAAAAAAGAGTAGTATTTTATAAAGGGAAGAACTGCACATTTATAGTCATATCTGAACACTAGTATTTACATTTCCCTTTTTCTCTATCAAGCAAAACTAATTAATTAATTAATTGGTTAATTTGTGTGTTAGATTCATGCTTGTGTAACGTTTTGACTTCATCCGAGGGTGGCAAGTGGGAGAAAGAACGTGTACACAATTGTACAAGATTGAGTTGATGTAAGCTTTGAGGATACATCGCCGTATCTTGCTCTAAGGCTGCATTCTTCCTCCAGCCTGCCTAGTCCTCCCACAAAACAAAAGTTTGCTAAGATGTTCTGGGATGTGAGGGAATTTTACTTCAAATTTTATTACTGACACAGACTTATAGATCTATACATTATACCACAGCTGACTTAACTTATTCTTCTTCCTTCTCATGTTTCATCTTGAAGGGTACAGACGAGTAGTCCTATAGCTCGAGCAGTGGTTTCCAGATCAGGCAGTTCAGCATATAGTTTTTCTTCTATAGGAGGCTTTCGGGACCCGAGTCTTGTTCGGGACTCTTAGTAGAGTATGCAGCTAAACAATAAAAATAAACGAATTGTTATGTATGCGACATATACGACTTTCTGTTGAAACTATATCGGGGTGTGTGTGTGTGAAAAGGTTGAATATCGCGGCGTGCCGGTAGGTTGAAATAAAATAATGCAGCACTTTTTACACCCGCATTAGTGGTTTCGTTTTTAGCCACCACACTACACATCGTGGGATGTGTGGATGAGAGCATGGCTATGGCTTGGCCACCTACAAGGGGGCTTGAGTTCGAATCCCGACACGAGCAGAGTTGTGTTTGTCCCAGCGCCTAAAAGCACGACTTTCTTCAAGACACCCCTTCCACCCACTGGTCTTCAAAAGAGATTGGACCATAGCGCACTGAGCCTGCTATAAGCATGAAAGTTTGGACCATAGCGCACTGAGCCTGCTATAAGCATGAAAGTTTGGACCATAGCGCACTAAGCCTGCTATAAGCATGAAAGTTTGGACCATAGCGCACTAAGCCTGCTATAAGCATGAACGTTTGGACCATAGCGCACTGAGCCTGCTATAAGCATGAAAGTTTGGACCATAGCGCACTGAGCCTGCTATAAGCATGACAGTTTGGACCATAGCGCACTGAGCCTGCTATAAACATAAAAGATGCGCTATATAGAAGCAGTTTAAAAAATACTTTCATTTGATTGTGGACTTGCTCAAATGCGCGTTCTAATAGATCTAGGGCTTGGGAATTCTGGGATAAAATTCCAACCTTCCTCTAAAGGGACTAGCTTTAATCAATTGTGAGCAGACGCTTTGTTTTTTGTGTTGGCCACACAGTCCCTTCATTAGGATTAGACACGCTCCTTGAATGACTCGGAACAGGCCATATACATGTCCATGAAGTATTTTTCACCTACCTTGTCACTTCATCAACCCACGTAATTCATTTTCTACTCTGGCAACCAGTGCGCAGTTTCATAGATACCGGTACTGGACATGCGAGTGGCCTGCCTAGCCCTCCCCCTCTCTCTCTCTCTCTGTCTCTCTTTCGGTCTTACATAGAACATGTCGAGAGATGGCCGGCCACCATGACATGGCGAGTAATGTCAGGCTGGAGGCCAAGGCTTACCAGGCATGTGACGCTGGGAGACATGCGCGTGCTGAAGACGTGAGACCGGGGTTAGCACAGAACAGGCGCTATCGATTGATTGATTATTAAGAAAGAACTTTGCCCCAAGCTAATGGCGCGCGATGTGGAGGCAGGCAGGCCCCCGTGAAGTTAAACATATGAATCGGGCGACTTTGATTTGGAGCGGGCTGATTAATGGCGTCGGTTGATGTGGCGGCAGACTTGTGAAGATCTGTGACGTGTGTGGACTCAGTGGACAGGGGAGCGGGTGTCATAGTGCTAGGAAATACATTCTTACAAATACAATCCTCTGTACATTGCACACCCAAGTTAGCCTGTTTTACAGTTAGAATATTAAATACTGGTGTGGCCTCGAGACATGTTTAAAGACGAATCAAAATGAACTATTATTGTTCAGATAATCTTTTATTTTCAAACATTTTTGCCTTTAATGTTTTGTTTTTTTCACATTAAAACAAAATTCCTTTCGACAAGCCTCTACTTTTACTATTCTGAACCGGTACTTGTTATATTTTTGATCTGTTGATATATCGAGTGTGCCCTGTCAGGGTTTGAACTAACGACGCGTGCTTTGTAATAATTCACCAGCACTCGACCACCTCAATCTTTTCACAACTAGTGGTCCCGAGAATAACGTCCATAATTAACTGTTGACAAAACACTTCCATCATTATGTTCAGCTTACTTTTTGGACTTGGCGCCAACTGGTATGACATTAGTTGTCTCTGATCAGTAGTGTTCAGCTCTGGAAAGAGAGGATAATACATAATAACAAGTCCTTCAAAGCTGCATACTATGTCAAGAGGCCCGAACAAGGCTCTGGCCCCAAAACCCTCCTACAGAACAAAAACTATACGGAGAACTGTCGGATCTGGAAACCACTGCGCAGTTCATCTCAGATCTGAAATTACTGATCTGAACCCTCCGACATGTAAAATGAGAAGGAAGAAGAAGAAACATGATGCTGGTACAAGAATGGAGTCAAAAGGGAGAGGGGCGAGAGGGTTGTCGTTTGCAAAGTCCCACTTTTTAAAACAAACATATTTTTACAATTACATGTGTGTTCAGAAAAATAGGGTTACTATTCGTGTCAGTGAAAATGTTTCAGATGCTTGTATTGTAATGCAAGTCTTACTAATAATGAACCATTTTCTCAAATAACTGACGAATGCTTAGCTTATAAAACATTTGTCTTGTTGTAGAGTTGCCGTCTGCTGACACGTTCATCGTTATCCCTTTTTACCCTTGCTGGTCTACTTAATAACAGCGGTTCTCAACCTTTTTTTTTTTTTTTTTAGTTCCGCGACCCTTTTTTGTGATTGCCAACTATGCGGCGACCCCCAGCCATAAAATCATCATTATAATTTAAATATCTGCTATGCTTGTCAAAGCTGTATGTTCAATCACGAAACAGAAGATATTGCTGCTGATAGGCTAAATAATACATACAATGTTATCTTTATGATTTGGATTTATTTAGTTTTCAATAGAGCATTCACAATATTCGTGTTTTGGACTGTGACTATTTGAAAGGCACGATGGAACATTTTAAACTGCTCGGGTAACTGTATCCTGCCATGCTACACAATTTTTGAGACAGTTTTTTGTGGAAAAAAAAATAAAAAAATCTAACGTCAATGCGAAGGTTGAGCTTGTTTCTGTTTCACCCAATCGGGAATGATTGGGTCAGTCTTTGCAAGACCAGAGTGGTTGTCATCTGCTGCTTCAAGGTTACTTCTGTATTTAACTAGGTTGGAAAATCCTGTTTTAACTCAGTGAAGATTACAAAGATGTCAACCCAGGGGGCATGTTCGGTAGTTTACTTTCTTCGCTAAAGATCGCTTCCTGTTTTGGTTTTGTTTTCTAATTTAAAAAAAAAATCATTTTAGAACTTTGTCTGATGCAACGTCTACTTTTTTCTTTTCTGAAAGCGAAAAATCTAATTTTTTCAAATCACTTATGCAAGCAGTTTTTTTTTTAAATAAAAATACACCACTTTTACAACTATTCACTAGTAATAGTAACAAACATTGGAGGCTCTTTAGTAGGGGAGATGACAATTTATCATATTTATAACATTTATGCAAATGGTTTTAGATTTTTTGTCAATTTTTTTTTAGACAAATGTATGCTAAGTAAACTAAGTTCTGTCATACTAACTACTACATTTACACAAAAAAATGTTTATACTTTTTTTTTTAAAGAGAAAAAAATTATTTAGTATGCATATAAGTTGGACATAATTTAAAACAATTAATAAGTAGTTTTTCATATTATCGCGTGAACTGCAGGGCTGTACGATTGCTGTAAGACACTTAACTAAAGGAATTGTTTTTTAATTTTTTAATGGATTTTTTTTTTTTTAGGATTTGAATAAGAGTTTGACCCTTTACAAAAAAAAAAAGATCAATTAGATCTACCTTCACATTCATTTTCACCTATCCTTTGGTCTGCTGTGACGCTGGGGCACCACACAAGATCTGTCAACCTTCTTGCTCCATTCTTCTCTGTAATTTTGTCTTTGATAGAATTTCATTTTGATGTTCTTTCTGTAAATATTAAAACCTGCCTTTTTACCTGCCTGGGTGGACCACTTCGGAGGCCGATTTTGAGTTTGTGTTTCCACATAAACTGTCTTTGTAATTTTTTTTTTAAATAGTGTAATTCTTATTGAATTACTTATTCCGATGACTTTTGGTGACTCATTCTGTACCAAAACTTTGAGATGCAGTCCACCCAAGCATACTCGGAGCAGCATCTTTGTAAATGCATATACCGGTATCTTCAAATGACAATTAGAGTACAAAAAATACTAACTGCCCATCATACATTGTGTACGATGTTAAGTTGTTGTTTCTTTGAGACAAAAATCTATTTTTTTCCTTTGGTCTTAGGCGACCCCATGGAGAATCGTCATTCGACCTCCAAGTGAGTCGCTACCCATAGGTTAAGAACCCCTGACCTATAATAGTATGCGAATGTTCCTAAGTCTATTTTTATATCTAGTCACAAGTCTACATTAGAAAACGTGTGTTGGTGCTTGTCCCATTTTATGAAGGTAACCTATTGGGCCAGAAACACCAATCACATCGCCCTGACCATTCTCCTTATTGCCCGCGCTTAACACTTGGATGGATCGCGCGGGAAAAAAACAAACTCAGCCTTGCCGAGCCACCCTCGCTTTAGTCTGCTCAGGTGAGGTCATGTAACAGAGAACTGTGAAGACAAGGTCACGTAATATATGTACCTACAACATTTAGTCTTTTAGTGCGGGAAATATTTCTAAAGCTCTAGGAATGCTTTAATGGAAGCAGATCTATTTAAACAGGAGTATTAGCCGATTGCACCTCACTGCGAGCTGTATTGTTAACATTTTGGGGTTTAAATTGTAAAGTTTACTTGAAGTGGAGGCATTTAAAAAAGAAATAGCTCTATGCCAATTGCTTACAACTGCCCCAAAAAAAAAAAAAAAAAAGTCCAGCCAGTTGACCTTTTAAACTAGTTTGCATGTGTGCTTCACCCTCTCTCCTCCTCTGCTAGATCTAGTCGAGATGAGATCTAGAGACTACAAGCGTGTGCCATGTGCGAATGGTTCTGTCCTTGCTTGACTGGCGCTAACAGTTTATCCTGCCCTGACCCCCTCTTCCCTCCCCCCCCCCAATATTTTTTCTCCGGTGGCGCTGTGGGTAAGGTGGGGTAGATTTGAGGAGTTGTTGGCCCTGTGTTTGAGTGTGTAAAAGAGAAAGGTGAAGATGAGGTTGCGGGAGAGTTCACTGTGTTGGGAGGCTGGCTGTCATTGAAGGCTGTTGATTGGAGAGAGAGGGGGGGGGGGAAATGTTGTATGATAGACTGACGGTGGGGTTTTCATTAGCACCTTCCACAGTATCGTCTGCTGGGATCACTTGGCTATTTAAATAATCTGTTAATTACAGACATTTCCCCCACAATGTTAAATTTTTTTTTTTTTTTGTAATATAGAGTGATAACTTAAACAAAATTACACACAAGTTAGCCCCGCAGTACAGAAATGATTCATAGCGAAATGTGCCACAATACACATGCTTACGTTATAAGAATTATAGACAATATACATTCCTTGAAGGCCTATGCCCTAACTCTTAGTAGCTTCACCACTACAGATCTCGTCTTATAAATTCATCGATTTTCACGAGCCATTTGTATAGGTCAGGATGACCCAAATGGCCAGGTGACGTCATCACTACACTGAGATGTATGTATGCCACTTATCCAGACATTATTAACAGTTGTTCTCATTTTTACGTTACTTGGAAACTAATACTAAGGCTACAGCAGACCCAGCAGCGACCTACATATTTTGCCACATCCAGCGCAGGCATAGCCGTTGCAAACTAACAAACTAGATTATGTACTGTAAAGGTTACACTTACCGTTACCCGTGAAATATATACTTGAAATATTAGAAGATGTCTTATTAACATCGCTCCTAGAGCACTGATTTCTGTTTTAACAGCCGACATCTCTAAGCCTTAGCCACTAAGTTCATCTCTAAGCCTTAGCCACTAAGTTCATCTCTAAGCCTTAGCCACTAAGTTCATCTCTAAGCCTTAGCCACTAAGTTCATCTCTAAGCCTTAGCCACTAAGTTCATCTCTAAGCCTTAGCCACTAAGTTCATCTCTAAGCCTTAGCCACTAAGTTCATCTCTAAGCCTTAGCCACTAAGTTCATCTCTAAGCCTTAGCCACTAAGTTCATCTCTAAGCCTTAGCCACTAAGTTCATCTCTAAGCCTTAGCCACTAAGTTCATCTCTAAGCCTTAGCCACTAAGTTCATCTCTAAGCCTTAGCCACTAAGTTCATCTCTAAGCCTTAGCCACTAAGTTCATCTCTAAGCCTTAGCCACTAAGTTCATCTCTAAGCCTTAGCCACGTAGATCAGAGGCCAATTATTGCGGGTTACACCTTCTTTTCTATCCACTCTTCTGTTTCTTCTACGGCTATCATAAATAATAGAATAAGAGTTTTAAAAGAATGCACCAAAACGATTTGTGCTATGTTCCAAAAAAGTGTATACAACTTTTTATTTCGTGTTATACAAGTGCTCCACGTGACCACCACACGGACAACATCAAGCAGATAGAAAAATTCCTCCCAAACACTTTTCAGGATGTCTTCCGTCCACTGTGCTGAGTGCAGATGTTACTCAGTTAGTCATGTCGTTGATCTTTACTGGCAACAGTGCAACACAAAACTTTGTCTTTAACATACCCCCAACAGGTCCACTGCACTGTGTCAGTGGCGTTTGTTTTCGCAAACCCACACACAATAACGCCTTCTTCCGGGGAGTCGCCATGTTGAAGGCAAATAAGCAAGTGACTTTCCTACAGAGACAAATTGAAATCGACAAGTTGAAAATGGCACCCAGTGAAACAAAAGAGAACTCCTGTATCAAGTGCCCGCTAATTCAGTCCATTCAATTGCTTTCAAAAGGAATAGATGCGTGATGGCTTTGGCGCTTTCTTTTTGAATCGCCCTGTAGGCCTATAGTGGTATACATTGGAAAGTGTGAAGGGTTAAATTAAATGGTTCCCACAAAATACAAGTCAACTTTTCCTAATGATAGTACACCCACAAACATGTCTATACCGGTAATGTAATTTTTTCCATGTCTGAATGTACAGAATCATTTAGCAGAAGATGTATTTTGACTGCTGACCATGGGCTAGACTCAGAAAACAAATAAGGTCGTGGGCAAAACATGATTTCAATATTGCCGATGAATTGTAAAACTCAGGGGCGTAGCCAGGAATTTCCCATCGTTTGGGGGCCCGGGGACTTGACCTTTTGGGGTCCCTGCATTTTGCGTAATATTTAATTTTTAATGTAAAAAAACACTCATTTTGGGGCCACTCAAGTGGGTGCCCGGGGGGGATTTTCAGTCTCCCCCCTCCTCCCCCCACCCTAGCTGCGCCACTGGTAAGACGATATGTTTTCAGGAACATTCACCATATTCCAGTATTAAGCAATGTCTCTATATTTGTAACAATATTCTGGTATATAATCATTAATGTGTTCTTAGCACATTTCTTTACTTTATAATCTTATTAATCATGTGCATTGAATTTAAAACAGAATCAATTCTATTTGAAAGTAATGATTCTAGGCACTCTTCTTATTTTTCAGAGATGAGCAAAACACATCAAGTATTGCTCACCAAATGCCACCTCAGAACCTTAGCACACCAACTCAACAACAGCAACATCCAGAACACCATCAGATGAGCCAGTCTTTGGTAGAGCAGCATACAGTGGTCAGTATGACCGACCAGCACTCGGCCCTGGAGCACGCTCACAGTATGGCGGAGCATGCTGCTCACAGCATGCTCGATCTCAGCGAAACGGGCAGCTCTTTAGAGCACCTCGCCGGCGGTGGTCACTCTTCACAGTCATTGGTGGATCTGACCACGGGACGTAACCCTGATCAAACTATAGATTCAGTGTCGGCGAACGGGAGAAGGCAGAACCAGATGCACGATAGGATAGGATTAAACGAAGGAGGAAGAGACCTCGGGTCTCTAGGAGGAGGAAACCGGCCCCTCTCTGGGTTAGGGGGAGGCTCCTTGTCAGACAGGCAGAACCAGCCGATGAGAAACATGACACCCGTCGGGGGTGACAGTCGGGGTGTTCATGGCGGTGGAATGGGAAATTCATTATCGTCAGATGGACATGGAAGTGTTGGGCTAGCTGGGAACGGCAATGGTTTGCCTGATCAGGGTGGTTTCAATCCTGAGCAGTCTCAAAACTTGTTAGATTCCATGTCTTCTCGAGGCCGACCGCCTTCCATGGGCGGAGGTCAGCATAATTTAGGGACAGTGGATCAGCAGCAGCACGGCGCCCAGCAGTTGCCTCCACACATGAGAGGTCTCGCGGAACACCAGTCCCACCAACACCAAAGCTTAGTGGACCATCACTCCCAACAGCAGAACATGGACAACAACACAAACAGCCATAACGGCCGCGGAGGGATGTATGGTTTGGACAGTGGCAATGGCCAGCTTCATTCGCGGCCGGGCTCCACGCTCTTGTCTGAGGGCAACAACCGCAATGACGCTCGTGACCTCTCTCGGGGCGTTTACAATTCGTCGTCAGGTGATCGGCCCCAGGGCCACCACTCTACGTCACTTATAGAAGAAACGATAGCGGCGGTGGCCTCCAACCTCAACAAGTCGCCTGACGGTGGACTAATGCCGGGACCGCTGCCACCAAACTCGATGATGGGCCATCTTGGCACGTTGGGCTTGATTCGCGCCAGCAGCACGGGGTCTCATCTAGGTCACGGCAACGACGAGACCCTCGCAGACCTGGTCGGGAGACACCACCCACACGGGATACCAATGTTATCGGAGCGGGCTAGCCAGTCCCTTTCTGGCCTCATGGACGACCACTCCATCGGGGCCTCCTCTTCCGGCCACGGGCCAGGGAGGGAGCTGGAGAAGACTCACCCTTGCCTGACCTGCCTGAAGATGTTCCGCAGCAAGCAGCAGTTGGCCCAGCATAGTCTGGTGCACACGGGTGTGCGAAAGCACATCTGTTCCTTCTGTGACCGGGCCTTTAAACAGCTTTCCCACTTGCAACAGCACGTTCGGATCCATACAGGTTAGTACTTAGACTCTACTATTTACTTTTCTCTATTCTGTTTGTTTGTTTTTAGTTTTGTTTTTTTAAACGTTGGGAGCTGCGCATCTGGAGGGTCAGTATGTCTAAGAAGATGTCTCCTTATTCTACGCTTATTCAATGCTTCAAGTGGTCATTTGGGTGTGTGTGTGTGTGTGACTTCACCTGTCATTTAGAAACCATGGCGCTCCAATTCCACTAGTTCCACCACAGACACGTGATTCACTTGAATCTCCCTCCCCCCCCTTTTTTTTTTCTTTTAACCGCCCCTTTTACACCCGTTTTTATTTTCAGCGACTCCTTTTCTTCATTAAATGTGTGTGTGTGTGTGTGTGTGTTTCATACATGTGTGTTTGTGACGAGTTTCTTGTGTTACGTCAGAGCGAGTTTAAATTAACACCAGCTTCCGTTTTTTGTTTCTCCATTAACTAGCAATTTTACCTTCAGATTTTGGGATGTCACAGGTTTTGGATGCCTTACAACTTTGACGGGGGCTGGGGGGGGGGGGTCAGAGAAATGAAGGCTTGAAGAGAAATGTCCCATATACTGAAATTGTACTTGGGTGTATATTTACTGCACACTAAGTAGCACTAAGAAATGTTGACTGGCCCCAATGCCTTGTGTTCGCCCATGTCTGAAGTCAACATATAGCTGTATTTAACCATGTTCATTTCTGCTTCTGTTTGTGTTATCTGACCAAGTTTAAAGTGTGTTTAAAAGAACTGCTATACCGGAAGACAATTAGCGAATTTATGTGTGTGTGTGTGTGTATTTATTTAAAGGAGGCAACTTAGTAGATGTCGATAATTAGCAATCTGAACGATATGTACTATCCCTGTGGATTGGATCCCGTTAATAGAAATGCAATTTCAAGACTTTTGGTTCCGTTACTACTTTGTTGGATTGTTCGGCTTTAATGTGCAGCTAAGCACCAAAGTGCTCCTCCAGTCTCGACACTTGTTACTGTCTGTTGTCTCTCGGAATCCCGTGTTGGAACAAGGGGACACAGTGCTGGCACACACACTCGTATGTCTATAGAATGATCTCCAAACTACTTGCTTTGTATGTCTCAGCCTAACCACTCCCACCCCTGTCTTCATCACACTCTGTTGCCTTTATCAGATTTTTTAAAAAAAGCTTTTTTTTTTTTTCCTTTAGTGAAATGTTTCTTTAAGCTCAACACTTTCAACCCTTCAACTCAAGAAATCCACTATCTACACATTTAGTCCAATGCTATACATATTTTTAGTTCTTTCATCGTGACCATTAAAAGCCTTATATTTATAATTAATACATTTCCCCTCCTAATTGTCCATATTAATATTTACTAGATTAGGGGGGGGGGGGGCTGTACCATAAAAGCCATCGTAGAGATTACTTAGCCTTTCAGTGGCTTGAATAATGTACGAAGCTGACATGTGAGTAGACTAAGATATGAATAGTATAATAGTCTTTAGACTAATAGTCATTGGAAATGATACACGACAGCAAACATCCTCATTAAAAGTCAGATAAAGATACCAGCATTGTAACATTATTTTTCACATAACCAAATTTTTATAAATTATGTCTTTGGGGGTGTTATTTCATCTTGTGGTCTTAGCTTTCATGTTTACTTGTACACATGGCGCTGAAGTCTGGTCAAGATTCTTTATACCATCTTTCCACTACTACTAGGAAGATGATGTTAATTTGAAGTAGGTTGTTAGAGGAAATGCCATTCTAACGATTTACAGATATTTGTACAGACTTAAGTGAATGCGTCTATTTAAAGCAGCCCAGATTTAGAATTCACTCAAGTTGTCTCATCTTGATACATTTAAAAAAAGAAAAAAGATTGGTCCTGATTTCTAAATGTGACATTGAAAAACGAATTCCATAAGTTTGAAGTCATACGTTTCAGACGATTTTACTGTCGACTTTCTCTCATTGACGCCTTTGGGCGCATTTCTTTGTATTTGTTTTTAGTCAAAACATCTTGCCCATCTCTAGAGCCAATGGGATTGTCTTAACTGTGGCTACATCTCTAGAGCCAATGGGATTGTCTTAACTGTGGCTACATCTCTAGAGCCAATGGGATTGTCTTAACTGTGGCTACATCTCTAGAGCCAATGCTATTGTCTTAACTGTGCCTACATCTCTAGAGCCAATGGGATTGTCTTAACTGTGGCTACATCTCTAGAGCCAATGCTATTGTCTTAACTGTGCCTACATCTCTAGAGCCAATGGGATTGTCTTAACTGTGGCTACATCTCTAGAGCCAATGGGATTGTCTTAACTGTGGCTACATCTCTAGAGCCAATGGGATTGTCTTAACTGTGATTACATCTCTAGAGCCAATGCTATTGTCTTAACTGTGCCTACATCTCTAGAGCCAATGGGATTGTCTTAACTGTGGCTACATCTCTAGAGCCAATGGGATTGTCTTAACTGTGGCTACATCTCTAGAGCCAATGCTATTGTCTTAACTGTGCCTACATCTCTAGAACCAATGCGATTGTCTTAACTGTGGCTACATCCCCAGCGTCAATGGGATTGTCCTAACCGTGGCTACATCTATAGAGCCAACGTGATTGTCTTAACTGTGGCACTGTTGGGCGCCAAGTGCACACATTCCAATTCACCGCCACTACCTTTGTAGAACGACCTTTCCAACCCTGCTCCAGATCTAGTACTTGACCGCGTCAAGATGTGTGGGACACCTGCTGACTACCAGAACTATTATCTGCACATGTCTTTGGTTTGACAGGAGATAAGGGATCGTGGCTATGTAACAGTTTCATCCAGAACTAGGGAGTTCCTTGACTGTGTTTCCCAAGGGAGAATGGTTAGAAAATATCAAACTGCACAGATTATATGCATAACAGACAAAATTACCTATTGTATGTACATACATATATCTTTTGTTATATAACATTTTCTGTGTAGCTAAGTTTCTTATCCCTCATCAGTATACCCCCCCACACACACACACCAATGCGTTTTTCTTTATTAATAAAATGTAATTATATTCAGACAGAATTGAATCAAAGTTCGTACAAAAAAAAGCCAGAAATGTTTAATTGTACACACCCACACAACTAAACGGAAAGCGAATTAGAATATGCGAAGTTTTGAATATTTCTGACTGAAAAAACTGCCTTCTCCCTCCGCAACTTTGTGCGTTAGACAAAATGTGTTGGCGGGTCTTTATGAGGATGTCTCCCGGCATTTACTACCGATAGATCTTTATTACTACAAGTACATCTCTAAGAACGCTGGCCCCAGAACTGCTTTCATCGTGTTGTTCGAATATTTCGTTTGGTGAAAGTTTCAGACTAGTATTGATTGCCTGGCACTTTAATCCTGAAACAGGTACTGAATGTGGCTTCACGCTGACCCAAAGGAAACCCAGTGATTGGTTTATCTACTTAGGAAAGAAACAGTTCTGTGTTAGCATAACATCTTATCTCTACGGGTGTAGTGGACCACACGTTATTTGGTAGAGACGAATGCGTTCCAAAACTTTGATCAAATGCCCCATGAAAAGGGAAGAGCTGGTGAGACGTGGCGTCCCCAACATTCCATCTAGAGTTCACTCTGTGTACCAAACCAATTAACAGAACGCTTTCTTGTACACGCTAGGCTCGCAATGTAATTTAAACGTGTCAAAGCGGATGCGTCCTACCTGCATATTGATTCAATTATGTTTGATATCAAGGGAGATATACATTTACTTTCCAGCAGCTACCCATTGTACACAGACTATTCAAAAAGCAATTAGCGAAGGTTGGCGGCAAAATGGGACATACTGCTTAGATTTACGTAAAAATATTGAATAATTCCAATGATAGGCCTTTAGTAAATCTAGACTTTAAAGACGGTGCGCAAAAATTTTCCTGAACATAAATGCCTTATCGGAAATTCCCGAACGCGATAGTCCTTTCAAACCGATGTAGGGTCTAGACCTAGATTTAGCCACTAGCCAAATTTACATGTATTTATTTATTTTTTTACTTTGAAAAAATCATAACGTTCAAACTAGAGTTTTCTCCATGTGGCCAACGAGCTAGTAATTTTTTTTTTCTCAGCGATATACATCAACTGTTAAATTTATAGGAAAATCGTTAGAGCAGTATTCGAGAATCGCGTGCACCCAGGTTTCACTTGAATAAGGTATTTTTAAAATAAACTTTCACTTAACAAAACTGAAAGAAAAAGAAAATAGATTCATTGGTTTATTGAATTCTAAAAACACAAGAAAATACTTTTAACGGAGTCCCACTTCTATTACCTACCCTTTTCTTTACTGCCCCCCCCCCCCTCTCCTCCGCCAACAATCTTCTCTGTCTCTTGGCAATTCACAGTGTCAACGCTCCTCCCGCCTCACATCCTCTACCCCACCCAGCACTCGCCTCGTTCACGTCACAGAACTGTGATAAGGGAAGAAAGAAAAGCGAGAGGTGGGGGGGGGGGAGTTACTAGTTGCAGGGTTTTGATGAAAGAAAAATAGGCTGGGCCCAGCCACAACACTGAAAGATAAACATTCAGGGCTGGCCAACTATTTTTACAAGTTATTCCTCGTAATTGGTGTTTTCAAAAAATTATTGAATATTTTTAGGCCAAGGCCGAACAGTTTCACCTATACCGTCCCGGTCTTGCTAAGATGGTGTTAAAAGCATTGATATTTTTGCTTTTTCAAAGAAGTCTTTTTTTTGTTGCTAGTAATTATTTGAAAGTCTGTTTGATTCTAATCAATGATAGTTGTACTTGGCCTACGCAGCATCAAGTTTCATTTTGAACAGCGAGTCAACGTTGTAGCGAAGTATATTTCATAGTATGAGCTCTGTTAAGTGAAATCGATGTTAAGCTTAATATGCTACGGGGGCATGTAACTTGTTCAAACGATATAAACATATTAGAGGAAACCGGATTTGAAATATGATGACGAGTTCTTCATTGAAAATAAACTAAAGACAGAAGAAAATAAACTAAAGACAATGATATAGTGAACGACTCGAGTTCAAAGTTCACTTTGAATATTTCTAGCCGACTTTTGAAAAAGTTGATTCTCTCTCTCGCGCGCGCGCTGAAAGCTGATCTAGATCTAACTGGTTTCAAATAAAGTTCTAGTATAATAAGTAAAATTAAAGTGTATAC